>NC_052320.1:3062714-3107714 GCF_016432855.1 Salvelinus namaycush | reverse complement strand
TACCACCAGTCTACCTGCTGTTATTACCACCAGTCTACCTGTTATTACAGTCTACCTGCTGTTATTACCACCAGTCTACCTGCTATTTTTACCACCAGTCTACCTGCTATTATTACCACCAGTCTACCTGTTATTACAGTCTACCTGCTGCTATTACCACCAGTCTACCTGCTGTTATTACCACCAGTCTACCTGCTGTTATTACCACCAGTCTACCTGCTATTATTACCACCAGTCTACCTACTATTACAGTCTACCTGCTGTTATTACCACCAGTCTACCTGCTGTTATTACCACCAGTCTACCTGCTATTACAGTCTACCTGCTATTATTACCACCAGTCTACCTGCTGTTATTACCACCAGTCTACCTGCTATTATTACCACCAGTCTACCTGCTGTTATTACCACCAGTCTACCTACTGTTATTACCACCAGTCTACCTGCTGTTATTACTACCAGTCTACCTGCTGTTATTACCACCAGTCTACCTGCTGTTATTTCCACCAGTCTACCTGCTGTTATTACCACCAGTCTACCTGCTGTTATTAACACCAGTCTACCTGCTGTTATTACCACCAGTCTACCTGCTGTTATTACCACCAGTCTACCTGCTATTACAGTCTACCTGCTGTTATTACCACCAGTCTACCTGCTGTTATTACCACCTGTCTACCTGCTATTATTACCACCAGTCTACCTGCTGTTATTACCACCAGTCTACCTGCTGTTATTACCACCAGTCTACCTGCTATTATTACCACCAGTCTACCTGCTATTATTACCACCATTCTACCTGTTATTACAGTCTACCTGCTGTTATTACCACCAGTCTACCTGCTATTACCACCAGTCTACCTGCTGCTATTACCACCAGTCTACCTGCTATTATTACCACCAGTCTACCTGCTATTATTACCACCAGTCGACCTGCTGTTATTACCACCAGTCTACCTGCTATTACAGTCTACCTGCTATTATTACCACCATTCTACCTGTTAATACAGTCTACCTGCTATTATTACCATCAGTCTACCTGTTATTACAGTCTACCTGCTGTTATTACCACCAGTCTACCTGCTGTTATTACCACCAGTCTACCTGCTGTTATTACCACCAGTCTACCTGCTGTTATTACTACCAGTCTACCTGCTGTTATTACCACCAGTCTACCTGCTGTTATTTCCACCAGTCTACCTGCTGTTATTACCACCAGTCTACCTGCTGTTATTACCACCAGTCTACCTGCTGTTATTACCGCCAGTCTACCTGCTGTTATTACCGCCAGTCTACCTGCTGTTATTACCACCAGTCTACCTGCTATTACAGTCTACCTGCTATTACAGTCTACCTGCTTTTATTACCACCAGTCTACCTGCTATTACAGTCTACCTGCTGTTATTACCACCAGTCTACCTGCTGTTATTACCACCAGTCTACCTGCTATTATTACCACCAGTCTACCTGCTGTTATTACCACCAGTCTACCTGCTGTTATTACCACCAGTCTACCTGCTATTATTACCACCAGTCTACCTGCTATTATTACCACCAGTCTACCTGTTATTACAGTCTACCTGCTGTTATTACCACCAGTCTACCTGCTATTACCACCAGTCTACCTGCTGTTATTACCACCAGTCTACCTGCTATTATTACCACCAGTCTACCTGCTATTACAGTCTACCTGCTGTTATTACCACCAGTCTACCTGCTGTTATTACCACCAGTCTACCTGCTATTACAGTCTACCTGCTATTATTACCACCAGTCTACCTGTTATTACAGTCTACCTGCTGTTATTACCACCAGTCTACCTGTTATTACAGTCTACCTGCTGTTATTACCACCAGTCCACCTGCTGTTATTACCACCAGTCTACCTGCTGTTATTGCTCTGCATAATAGCCCTGTAGCTGTCCTGAATTTAGCCCAATAGCTTTCCTGGTTTTGGCCCTATAGCTGTCTTGGTTTCAGCCATGTAACTGTCCTGGTTTCAGCCATATAACTGTCCTGGTTTCAGCCATATAACTGTCCTGGTTTCAGCCATATAACTGTCCTGGTTTTAGCCCCGTAACTGTCCTGGTTTTAGCCCCGTAACTGTCCTGGTTTCAGCCCTGTAGCTGTCCTGGTTTCAGCCCTGTAACTGTCCTGGTTTCAGCCCTGTAACTGTCCATGTTGTCAGCCCTGTAGCTGACCTAGTTTTGGTTCTGTAGCTGACCTGGTTTCAGCCATGTAACTGTCCTGGTTTCAGCCATGTAACTGTCCTGGTTTCAGCCATATAACTGTCCTAGTTTCAGCCATATAACTGTCCTGGTTTTATCCCTGTAGCTCTCCTGGTTTTGGCCCTGTAGCTATCCTAGTTTCAGTCATGTAACTGTCCATGTTTTAGCCCTGTAACTGTCCTGGTTTCAGCCCTGTAACTGTCCTGGTTCAGCCCTGTAACTGTCCTGGTTTCAGCCCTGTAACTGTCCTGGTTTCAGCCCTGTAACTGTCCTGGTTTCAGCCCTCCAACTGTCCTGGTTTCAGCCATGTAACTGTCCGTGTTTTAGCCCTGTAACTGTCCTGTTTTCAGCCCTGTAGCTGTCCTGGTTTCATCCCTGTATCTGTCCTGGTTTCAGCCCTGTATCTGTCCTGGTTTCAGCCCTGTAGCTGTCCTGGTTTCATCCCTGTAGTTGGTCTGGTTTTAGCCCTGTAGCTGTCCCGGTTTCAGCCCTGTAACTGTCCTGGTTTCATCCTTGTAGTTGGTCTGGTTTCAGCCCTGTAACTGTCCTGGTTTCATCCTTGTAGTTGGTCTGGTTTTAGCCCTGTAACTGTCCTGGTTTCAGCCCTGTAGCTGCCCTGGTTTCATCCCTGTAGCTGTCCTAGTTTCAGCCATATAACTGTCCTGGTTTTATCCCTGTAGCTCTCCTGGTTTTGGCCCTGTAGCTATCCTAGTTTCAGTCATGTAACTGTCCATGTTTTAGCCCTGTAACTGTCCTGGTTTCAGCCCTGTAACTGTCCTGGTTCAGCCCTGTAACTGTCCTGGTTTCAGCCCTGTAACTGTCCTGGTTTCAGCCCTCCAACTGTCCTGGTTTCAGCCATGTAACTGTCCGTGTTTTAGCCCTGTAACTGTCCTGTTTTCAGCCCTGTAGCTGTCCTGGTTTCATCCCTGTATCTGTCCTGGTTTCAGCCCTGTATCTGTCCTGGTTTCAGCCCTGTAGCTGTCCTGGTTTCATCCCTGTAGTTGGTCTGGTTTTAGCCCTGTAGCTGTCCCGGTTTCAGCCCTGTAACTGTCCTGGTTTCATCCTTGTAGTTGGTCTGGTTTCAGCCCTGTAACTGTCCTGGTTTCATCCTTGTAGTTGGTCTGGTTTTAGCCCTGTAACTGTCCTGGTTTCAGCCCTGTAGCTGCCCTGGTTTCATCCCTGTAGCTGTCCTAGTTTCAGCCATATAACTGTCCTGGTTTTATCCCTGTAGCTCTCCTGGTTTTGGCCCTGTAGCTATCCTAGTTTCAGTCATGTAACTGTCCATGTTTTAGCCCTGTAACTGTCCTGGTTTCAGCCCTGTAACTGTCCTGGTTCAGCCCTGTAACTGTCCTGGTTTCAGCCCTGTAACTGTCCTGGTTTCAGCCCTCCAACTGTCCTGGTTTCAGCCATGTAACTGTCCGTGTTTTAGCCCTGTAACTGTCCTGTTTTCAGCCCTGTAGCTGTCCTGGTTTCATCCCTGTATCTGTCCTGGTTTCAGCCCTGTATCTGTCCTGGTTTCAGCCCTGTAGCTGTCCTGGTTTCATCCCTGTAGTTGGTCTGGTTTTAGCCCTGTAGCTGTCCCGGTTTCAGCCCTGTAACTGTCCTGGTTTCATCCTTGTAGTTGGTCTGGTTTCAGCCCTGTAACTGTCCTGGTTTCATCCTTGTAGTTGGTCTGGTTTTAGCCCTGTAACTGTCCTGGTTTCAGCCCTGTAGCTGCCCTGGTTTCATCCCTGTAGCTGTCCTGGTTTCAGCCCTGTAACTGTCCTGGTTTCAGCCCTGTAACTGTCCTGGTTTCATCCTCTAGCTGTCCTTGTTCAGCCCTGTAACTGTCCATGTTGTAGCCCTTTAACTGTCCTGGTTTCAGCCCTGTAGCTGTCCTAGTTTCAGCCATATAACTGTCCTGGTTTCAGCCCTGTAGCTGTCCATGTTTTCAGCCCTGTATCTGTCCTGGTTTCATCCCTGTAGTTGGTCTGGTTTTAGCCCTGTAACTGTCCTGGTTTCAGCCCTGTAGCTGCCCTGGTTTCATCCCTGTAGTTGGTCTGGTTTTAGCCCTGTATCTGTCCTGGTTTCAGCCCTGTATCTGTCCTGGTTTCAGCCCTGTATCTGTCCTGGTTTCAGCCCTGTAACTGTCCTGGTTTCAGCCCTGTAATTGGTCTGGTTTCAGCCCTGTATCTGTCCTGGTTTCAGCCCTGTATCTGTCCTGGTTTCAGCACCGTAACTGTCCTGGTTTCAGCCCTGTAACTGTCCTGGTTTCAGCCATGTAACTGTCCATGTTTTAACCCTGTAGCTGTCCATGTTTTCAGCCCTGTAGCTGTCCTGGTTTCAGCCCTGTAGCTGTCCTGGTTTCAGCCCTGTAGCTGTCCTGGTTTCAGCCCTGTAACTGTCCTGGTTTCAGCCCTGTATCTGTCCTGGTTTCAGCCCTGTAGCTGTCCATGTTTTCAGCCCTGTAACTGTCCTGGTTTCAGCCCTGTAGCTGTCCTGGTTTCAGCCCTGTAACTGTCCTGGTTTCAGCCCTGTAGCTGACCTGGTTTCAGCCCTGTAACTGTCCTGGTTTCAGCCCTGTAACTGTCCTGGTTTCAGCCCTGTAGCTGTCCTGGTTTCAGCCCTGTAGCTGTCCATGTTTTCAGCCCTGTAGCTGTCCTGGTTTCATCCCTGTAGTTGGTCTGGTTTTAGCCCTGTAACTGTCCTGGTTTCATCCCTGTAGCTGCCCTGGTTTCATCCCTGTAGTTGGTCTGGTTTTAGCCCTGTATCTGTCCTGGTTTCAGCCCTGAATCTGTCCTGGTTTCAGCCCTGTATCTGTCCTGGTTTCAGCCCTGTAACTGTCCTGGTTTCAGCCCTGTAGTTGGTCTGGTTTCAGCCCTGTATCTGTCCTGGTTTCAGCCCTGTATCTGTCCTGGTTTCAGCACCGTAACTGTCCTGGTTTCAGCCCTGTAGCTGTCCATGTTTTCAGCCCTGTAGCTGTCCTGGTTTCAGCCCTGTAGCTGTCCTGGCTTCAGCCCTGTAACTGTCTTGGTTTCAGCCCTGTAGCTGTCCATGTTTTCAGCCCTGTAGCTGTCCTGATTTCATCCCTGTAGTTGGTCTGGTTTTAGCCCTGTAGCTGTCCTGGTTTCAGCCCTGTAGCTCTCCTGGTTTCAGCCCTGTAACTGTCCAGGTTTCAGCCCTGTAGCTGTCCTAGTTTCAGCCATATAACTGTCCTGGTTTTATCCCTGTAGCTCTCCTGGTTTTGGCCCTGTAGGTATCCTAGTTTCAGTCATGTAACTGTCCATGTTTTAGCCCTGTAACTGTCCTGGTTTCAGCCCTGTAACTGTCCTGGTTCAGCCCTGTAACTGTCCTGGTTTCAGCCCTGTAACTGTCCTGGTTTCAGCCCTCCAACTGTCCTGGTTTCAGCCATGTAACTGTCTGTGTTTTAGCCCTGTAACTGTCCTGTTTTCAGCCCTGTAGCTGTCCTGGTTTCATCCCTGTATCTGTCCTGGTTTCAGCCCTGTATCTGTCCTGGTTTCAGCCCTGTAGCTGTCCTGGTTTCATCCCTGTAGTTGGTCTGGTTTTAGCCCTGTAGCTGTCCCGGTTTCAGCCCTGTAACTGTCCTGGTTTCATCCTTGTAGTTGGTCTGGTTTCAGCCCTGTAACTGTCCTGGTTTCATCCTTGTAGTTGGTCTGGTTTTAGCCCTGTAACTGTCCTGGTTTCAGCCCTGTAGCTGCCCTGGTTTCATCCCTGTAGCTGTCCTGGTTTCAGCCCTGTAACTGTCCTGGTTTCAGCCCTGTAACTGTCCTGGTTTCATCCTCTAGCTGTCCTTGTTCAGCCCTGTAACTGTCCATGTTGTAGCCCTTTAACTGTCCTGGTTTCAGCCCTGTAGCTGTCCATGTTTTCAGCCCTGTAGCTGTCCTGGTTTCATCCCTGTAGTTGGTCTGGTTTTAGCCCTGTATCTGTCCTGGTTTCATCCCTGTAGTTGGTCTGGTTTTAGCCCTGTATCTGTCCTGGTTTCAGCCCTGTATCTGTCCTGGTTTCAGCCCTGTATCTGTCCTGGTTTCAGCCCTGTAACTGTCCTGGTTTCAGCCCTGTAATTGGTCTGGTTTCAGCCCTGTATCTGTCCTGGTTTCAGCCCTGTATCTGTCCTGGTTTCAGCACCGTAACAGTCCTGGTTTCAGCCCTGTAACTGTCCTGGTTTCAGCCATGTAACTGTCCATGTTTTAACCCTGTAGCTGTCCATGTTTTCAGCCCTGTAGCTGTCCTGGTTTCAGCCCTGTAGCTGTCCTGGTTTCAGCCCTGTAGCTGTCCATGTTTTCAGCCCTGTAGCTGTCCATGTTTTCAGCCCTGTAGCTGTCCTGGTTTCAGCCCTGTAGCTGTCCTGGTTTCAGCCCTGTAGCTGTCCTGGTTTCAGCCCTGTAACTGTCCTGGTTTCAGCCCTGTATCTGTCCTGGTTTCAGCCCTGTAGCTGTCCATGTTTTCAGCCCTGTAACTGTCCTGGTTTCAGCCCTGTAGCTGTCCTGGTTTCAGCCCTGTAACTGTCCTGGTTTCAGCCCTGTAGCTGACCTGGTTTCAGCCCTGTAACTGTCCTGGTTTCATCCCTGTAGCTGTCCTAGTTTCAGCCATATAACTGTCCTGGTTTTATCCCTGTAGCTCTCCTGGTTTTGGCCCTGTAGCTATCCTAGTTTCAGTCATGTAACTGTCCATGTTTTAGCCCTGTAACTGTCCTGGTTTCAGCCCTGTAACTGTCCTGGTTCAGCCCTGTAACTGTCCTGGTTTCAGCCCTGTAACTGTCCTGGTTTCAGCCCTCCAACTGTCCTGGTTTCAGCCATGTAACTGTCCGTGTTTTAGCCCTGTAACTGTCCTGTTTTCAGCCCTGTAGCTGTCCTGGTTTCATCCCTGTATCTGTCCTGGTTTCAGCCCTGTATCTGTCCTGGTTTCAGCCCTGTAGCTGTCCTGGTTTCATCCCTGTAGTTGGTCTGGTTTTAGCCCTGTAGCTGTCCCGGTTTCAGCCCTGTAACTGTCCTGGTTTCATCCTTGTAGTTGGTCTGGTTTCAGCCCTGTAACTGTCCTGGTTTCATCCTTGTAGTTGGTCTGGTTTTAGCCCTGTAACTGTCCTGGTTTCAGCCCTGTAGCTGCCCTGGTTTCATCCCTGTAGCTGTCCTGGTTTCAGCCCTGTAACTGTCCTGGTTTCAGCCCTGTAACTGTCCTGGTTTCATCCTCTAGCTGTCCTTGTTCAGCCCTGTAACTGTCCATGTTGTAGCCCTTTAACTGTCCTGGTTTCAGCCCTGTAGCTGTCCTAGTTTCAGCCATATAACTGTCCTGGTTTCAGCCCTGTAGCTGTCCATGTTTTCAGCCCTGTATCTGTCCTGGTTTCATCCCTGTAGTTGGTCTGGTTTTAGCCCTGTAACTGTCCTGGTTTCAGCCCTGTAGCTGCCCTGGTTTCATCCCTGTAGTTGGTCTGGTTTTAGCCCTGTATCTGTCCTGGTTTCAGCCCTGTATCTGTCCTGGTTTCAGCCCTGTATCTGTCCTGGTTTCAGCCCTGTAACTGTCCTGGTTTCAGCCCTGTAATTGGTCTGGTTTCAGCCCTGTATCTGTCCTGGTTTCAGCCCTGTATCTGTCCTGGTTTCAGCACCGTAACTGTCCTGGTTTCAGCCCTGTAACTGTCCTGGTTTCAGCCATGTAACTGTCCATGTTTTAACCCTGTAGCTGTCCATGTTTTCAGCCCTGTAGCTGTCCTGGTTTCAGCCCTGTAGCTGTCCTGGTTTCAGCCCTGTAGCTGTCCTGGTTTCAGCCCTGTAACTGTCCTGGTTTCAGCCCTGTATCTGTCCTGGTTTCAGCCCTGTAGCTGTCCATGTTTTCAGCCCTGTAACTGTCCTGGTTTCAGCCCTGTAGCTGTCCTGGTTTCAGCCCTGTAACTGTCCTGGTTTCAGCCCTGTAGCTGACCTGGTTTCAGCCCTGTAACTGTCCTGGTTTCAGCCCTGTAACTGTCCTGGTTTCAGCCCTGTAGCTGTCCTGGTTTCAGCCCTGTAGCTGTCCATGTTTTCAGCCCTGTAGCTGTCCTGGTTTCATCCCTGTAGTTGGTCTGGTTTTAGCCCTGTAACTGTCCTGGTTTCATCCCTGTAGCTGCCCTGGTTTCATCCCTGTAGTTGGTCTGGTTTTAGCCCTGTATCTGTCCTGGTTTCAGCCCTGAATCTGTCCTGGTTTCAGCCCTGTATCTGTCCTGGTTTCAGCCCTGTAACTGTCCTGGTTTCAGCCCTGTAGTTGGTCTGGTTTCAGCCCTGTATCTGTCCTGGTTTCAGCCCTGTATCTGTCCTGGTTTCAGCACCGTAACTGTCCTGGTTTCAGCCCTGTAGCTGTCCATGTTTTCAGCCCTGTAGCTGTCCTGGTTTCAGCCCTGTAGCTGTCCTGGCTTCAGCCCTGTAACTGTCTTGGTTTCAGCCCTGTAGCTGTCCATGTTTTCAGCCCTGTAGCTGTCCTGATTTCATCCCTGTAGTTGGTCTGGTTTTAGCCCTGTAGCTGTCCTGGTTTCAGCCCTGTAGCTCTCCTGGTTTCAGCCCTGTAACTGTCCAGGTTTCAGCCCTGTAGCTGTCCTAGTTTCAGCCATATAACTGTCCTGGTTTTATCCCTGTAGCTCTCCTGGTTTTGGCCCTGTAGCTATCCTAGTTTCAGTCATGTAACTGTCCATGTTTTAGCCCTGTAACTGTCCTGGTTTCAGCCCTGTAACTGTCCTGGTTCAGCCCTGTAACTGTCCTGGTTTCAGCCCTGTAACTGTCCTGGTTTCAGCCCTCCAACTGTCCTGGTTTCAGCCATGTAACTGTCTGTGTTTTAGCCCTGTAACTGTCCTGTTTTCAGCCCTGTAGCTGTCCTGGTTTCATCCCTGTATCTGTCCTGGTTTCAGCCCTGTATCTGTCCTGGTTTCAGCCCTGTAGCTGTCCTGGTTTCATCCCTGTAGTTGGTCTGGTTTTAGCCCTGTAGCTGTCCCGGTTTCAGCCCTGTAACTGTCCTGGTTTCATCCTTGTAGTTGGTCTGGTTTCAGCCCTGTAACTGTCCTGGTTTCATCCTTGTAGTTGGTCTGGTTTTAGCCCTGTAACTGTCCTGGTTTCAGCCCTGTAGCTGCCCTGGTTTCATCCCTGTAGCTGTCCTGGTTTCAGCCCTGTAACTGTCCTGGTTTCAGCCCTGTAACTGTCCTGGTTTCATCCTCTAGCTGTCCTTGTTCAGCCCTGTAACTGTCCATGTTGTAGCCCTTTAACTGTCCTGGTTTCAGCCCTGTAGCTGTCCATGTTTTCAGCCCTGTAGCTGTCCTGGTTTCATCCCTGTAGTTGGTCTGGTTTTAGCCCTGTATCTGTCCTGGTTTCATCCCTGTAGTTGGTCTGGTTTTAGCCCTGTATCTGTCCTGGTTTCAGCCCTGTATCTGTCCTGGTTTCAGCCCTGTATCTGTCCTGGTTTCAGCCCTGTATCTGTCCTGGTTTCATCCCTGTAGTTGGTCTGGTTTTAGCCCTGTACTGGTTCCCTGTAGTTGGTTTTAGCCCTGTATCTGTCCTGGTTTCAGCCCTGTATCTGTCCTGGTTTCAGCCCTGTATCTGTCCTGGTTTCAGCCCTGTAACTGTCCTGGTTTCAGCCCTGTAATTGGTCTGGTTTCAGCCCTGTATCTGTCCTGGTTTCAGCCCTGTATCTGTCCTGGTTTCAGCACCGTAACTGTCCTGGTTTCAGCCCTGTAACTGTCCTGGTTTCAGCCATGTAACTGTCCATGTTTTAACCCTGTAGCTGTCCATGTTTTCAGCCCTGTAGCTGTCCTGGTTTCAGCCCTGTAGCTGTCCTGGTTTCAGCCCTGTAGCTGTCCATGTTTTCAGCCCTGTAGCTGTCCATGTTTTCAGCCCTGTAGCTGTCCTGGTTTCAGCCCTGTAGCTGTCCTGGTTTCAGCCCTGTAGCTGTCCTGGTTTCAGCCCTGTAACTGTCCTGGTTTCAGCCCTGTATCTGTCCTGGTTTCAGCCCTGTAGCTGTCCATGTTTTCAGCCCTGTAACTGTCCTGGTTTCAGCCCTGTAGCTGTCCTGGTTTCAGCCCTGTAACTGTCCTGGTTTCAGCCCTGTAGCTGACCTGGTTTCAGCCCTGTAACTGTCCTGGTTTCAGCCCTGTAACTGTCCTGGTTTCAGCCCTGTAGCTGTCCTGGTTTCAGCCCTGTAACTGTCCTGGTTTCAGCCCTGTAGCTGACCTGGTTTCAGCCCTGTAGCTATCGTCATTTCAGCCCTGTAGTTGTCCCTGTGCTTCAGTGTCAGTTTGCTGTGTCTGTTCGACCGTGTCCTAGATCTGTCAATGCCTCTCATGGCCTCTCTCTGTCCCACTCACCCACCCGTCCACCCACACAGACAGGAAGGCGGGTTATTTTGCACCACTGAATCCCAACTCAACCCTTACACCCTACCCTCTAGAGACTTGTGAAGAGCTGAGAGGATTAGGCAGGTGTCCCATTGGTTACGCCTGTACAATCTCATATGTATGGAATCACCCCCCGCACTATGCCATGACATGACATACCACTTCAGACTCCTAACCCAGCAGTTTCATGGAAACTAGGAATTGACATGGCCATGGAATCTAGATGTACACAGGTGCCTAGGGGCTATGGGCGTAGGGGGTCGATTTGTGATTCAGGCCACCTCTGCTGACCACCGTCTTCTAAGCCTCTGCTATCACTCAGTGTCCTGTGTTCAGTATCCTGTGTTCAGTGTCCTCTCATTACTTGAATGAGTGAGTGTCCCCAGGAAAGGACTCCCCGCCATGCCACACTACGAGATATTGATCCCACCATGCTTTCTTTGGATTCCTTTCTCTCCTGTGTGTTTATCCTCGCACAACCACTCACGTACTAATAGGCAAGCGAAAGCACATTGACTTTGGTCAATGTGGTATGATTAATGGGCTCTTAGGGGATAAGAGGTGATTTCTCTTTTCCGGGGCCACAGAGCCATTGTGATAGATCTCAGAGTTGAACAGGGTTTTCATTAATGTTGAAGTGATATGTGGAATATAATAGGTCATGAAGGGAAAAAAAGATGTATCATATTTTCATTACTCTTTTATTGAATGTTTCTTTTTAAATTAAATCTTGAATGAGACGGCCTGTAGGAATAGATCCTTTAAGACTTCTTCTACTGTATTTAAGTCCCTTGTTCATGTTTAATAGATTGAGCCAAATATAGCCTGTATAAAGCGAGAGAAATTTGATATTGCACTTTTTCAATGGGTAATATTTTTAATTTTGTTCTGGTTTTAAAATGTCAGTGGAAGGGAGTGGAAGTCAAACTATGTTGAATGAGCTAGGTTTGAGTCAAAAATTATGCCAAATCAATTGAATTTACCACAGGTGGACTCCAATCAAGTTGTAGAAACATCTGAAGGATGATCAATGGAAACAGGATGCATGTCAGAGCATCAACCAAGCATTGAGGTCGAAGCAATTGTCCGTAGAGCTCCGAGACAGGATTGGATCGAGGATACAGATCTAGGGAAGTGTACCAAAACATTTCTGCAGCATTGAAGGTCCCCAAGAACACAGTGGCCTCCATCATTCTTAAATGTTAGAAGTTTGGAACCACCAATACTCTTCCTAGAGCTGGCCGCCCGGCCAAACTGAGCAATCGGGAAGAAGGGGCTTGGTCAGGGAGGGGACCAATAACCCCATGGTCACTCTGACAGAGCTCCAGAGTTCCTCTGTGGAGATGGGAGAACCTTCCAGAAAGACAACCATCTCTGCAGCACTCCACCAATCAGGACTTTATGGTAGAGTGGCCAGACGGAAGCCACTCCTCAGTAAAAGGCACATGACAGCCTGCTTGGAATTTGCCAAAAGGCACCTGAAGACTCAGACAATGAGAAACAAGATTTTCTGATCTGATGAAACCAAGATTGAACTCTTTGGCCTTAATTCCAAGCGTCACGTCTGGAGGAAACCTGGCACCATCCCTATCATGGTGGTGGCACCATCGTGCTGTGGGGATGTTTTTCAGCAGCAGGAACTGGTAGACTAATCAGGATCAAGGGAAAGATGAACGGAGCAAAGTCTAGAGAGATCCTTGATGAAAACCTGCTCCAGAGCGCTCAGGAACTCAGACTGGGGCGAAGGTTCACCTTCCAACAGGACAATGACCCTAAGCACACATCCAAGACAAACCAGGAGTGACTTCGGGACAAGTCTCAATTTCCTTTAGTGGCTCAACCAGAGCCCGGACTTGAACCCTATTGAACATCTCTGGATAGACCTGAAAATAGCTGTGCAGCGACACTCCCCATCCAACCTGACAGAGCTTGAGAGGATCTGCAGAGAAGAATGGGAGATGCTCCCCCAAATACAGGTGGTGCCAAGCTTGTAGCGTAATTTCCAAGATGACTCGAGGCTGTAATTGCTGCCAAAGCTGCTTCAACAAAGTACTGAGTAAAGGGTCTGAATACTAGTGTAAATGTGATATTTCAGTTGTTAAAACTATCATTATGGGGTATTGTGTATAGGGGTTGATGTGGGTGTGGGAAACAAACTATTCAATCAATTTTAGAATAAGGTTGTAACGTAACAAAATGTGGAAATAGTCATGGGGTCTGAATACTTTCCGAAGGCTCTGTTTGTAGCCTACAAACTGACACAAATAGCACCAGCATTTCAGTTCTATTAAAGTGTATGACATTGCTGTGGTTGTTAGCGTCCAGGGAATTGGTATAACAGTAAACTATGTTGGCATACAGTTGAAAGCATCAATCTGAATTTCTATAATCTCACACTGATAGGAAACCATTTTTAGGAAGCGAGACACTTATATTTGAAGATGAAAACAATAAATTGCCAAAATGAAATGGGTGAGGAATGAAAAATACAACCATCGACAGTCAGAGAATATAACCAATCAGAGGAAGGAGTTGTGTATGAAATGACAAGTCCAGCTTGGCTAGAGGATAAACTGTATTGATGGGCTGGGAGGCCCTAGTGAATTCAACCCATGTAATTCCACAATTATTTTCTATGAACGTTATCCACTTCTGAGCTAACCAATGGGAATACAGTAAACTGTGAGTTCCATGGGAAAGGATTATCATGGGAAAGGATTATCATGGGAAGGCATTATCATTGGAAAGCATTATCATTGGAAAGCATTGCCACAGTTCCCCCTGTCTGTCTGTTAGTTGGGAAACCAGAGCTCTAACTAACTCAATCCAGACTAACAAGCTATGGTCAGATGCTTCCTGCAGTAGGATAGGACCAGGGACTAGAAAGAGATGCTATCTGCAGTATGATATGACTAGGGACTATGAAGAGAGGCTTCCTGCAGTATGATATGACTAGGGACTAGGAAGAGATGCTTCCTGCAGTATGATATGACTAGGGACTAGGAAGAGATGCTTCCTGCAGTATGATATGACTAGGGACTAGGAAGAGATGCTTCCTGCAGTATGATATGACTAGGGACTAGGAAGAGATGCTTCCTGCAGTATGATATGACTAGGGACTATGAAGAGAGGCTTCTTGCAGTATGATATGACTAGGAACTAGGAAGAGATGCTTCCTGCAGTATGATATGACTAGGGACTAGGAAGAGATGCTTCCTGCAGTATGATATGACTAGGGACTAGGAAGAGATGCTTCCTGCAGTATGATATGACTAGGGACTAGGAAGAGATGCTTCCTGCAGTATGATATGACTAGGGACTAGGAAGAGATGCTATCTGCAGTATGATATGACTAGGGACTAGGAAGAGATGCTTCCTGCAGTATGATATGACTAGGGACTAGGAAGAGATGCTTCCTGCAGTATGATATGACTAGGAACTAGGGACATTAAAACATGAGGCTGTGGATTTCTGAATGGAGGTAAATACTTAAACCAGACTGAATGCTTCACGCTTTCTGCTCACCATGGTAATCACAGGATTCAATCTGATGTAACCAGGCTATATTGTTGATCACCATAGAAAAAGCGCAATGCTAACAGCTAGCTACAGCTATGTCTTTAAAGTCTAACCTCTTAGGGAATGGATGAGGACATGAAGGAGAAGTTGTTTTTCCTCCATATTCACTTCCCTTCCTTCTTTTCAAGTTCCTTGGCTGTCATCCTTTGCATTTCTCATGATTGAAATATGGCTTAGTGTTTTATTATTAAGCACGTGTGATGCTGTTTGCAGATTGCTGATAGACATACTGTATGCGAAAGGAATTCATGATTATTAACCAGAATAAATACTACTACTGATGATGGTGATGGTGTTGGTGATGATGAGTGTGATGATGATGATGATGATGGTGTTGATGATGATGATATTGATGATGATGGTGTTACTGATGATGATGATGGTGATATTGATGATGATGGGGATATTGATGATGATGGGGATATTGATGATGGTGATATTGATGATGATGATGGTGATATTGATGATGGTGATATTGATGATGATGGTGATATTGATGATGGTGATATTGATGATGATGATGATGATGATGATGATGATGGTGATATTGATGATGATGGTGATATTGATGATGATGGTGATATTGATGATGATGGTGATGATGGTGGTGTTACTGATGATGATGATGGGATATTGATGATGATATTGATGATGATGGTGATGATGGTGTTACTGATGATGATGATGGGGGTATTGATGATGATGATGATGGTGATGATGGTGATATTGATGATGATGGTGATGATGATGATGGTGATATTGATGATGATGGTGATTATGATGATGGTGATATTGATGATATTGATGATGATGGTGATGATGGTGTTACTGATGATGATGATGATGATGATGATATAGATTATGGTGTTGATGATGACGGTAATTATTGTGATGGTGATGACATACAGTTGGCAGCGTTATATATTTAAATGAAACACTGCGTAGAACAGCAGTGATGAGGTTATTTATTGTGTAGTTTCGATACTACGTTAGTTAGCACTAATCCCCTGTCTCTCATTATGGATCCTTAGTTTCATCTCAAATCATGACTACTTTCACCTCCCTTGGCTCATTATTGATTTATAAGAAACCTTTTGGGAAAGGACTCCTTATCTCGCAGTTTTCCTTGATGTTAGTGATGCTGTTTGCATATACACTGACAGCCTAATGATCAACCATGAAAGTACAATATAGATGACTAACACAGGAATCCATTTAAAATGGATGATGTTTAATATACAATACAACAGAAGTGGGAATCAGATGAGGCTGAACAAGAAAACAGACCCTGACAGCTTGGAGAGCTGTTGATGAGGGGTTTTGTCAGAACATGTTAGTAGTAACTCCTCCTCCCATTAATTAACACTACTTTGTTTACCATAGGGTCGTGTTCGTCAACTCTCTCTCTCTCTCTGCTTGTTATTGTGCCTAACAACCCCATCAGGGAAATGACTGTCTTTACGCTGTCTTGTCTCTCAGCTCTCCAAGTCTTTATATAGTTATTCATTGACTTGCAACTTGTGTGTCTGGAGGGGATATAAGGATTTTTGCCCAGTATAAGGATAATGTCCAGTCTGATCTGACCATAGTATAAAAAAAAGAAAATGAGAGCTGCATACTCTAGGAGCTAACAGTTATTCACCATGAATCCTACTGAGAATAATATACAGTATTTCTGTCTACTTGAGTAATTTAACTTTTAACACCGTATATTTTGTGTAGTTCCAGTCTATCGTATGGTTTAAGTATACAGTTGAAGTCGGAAGTTTACATTCACTTAGGTTGGAGTCATTAAAACTAGTTTTTCAACCACTCCACACATTTCTTGTTAATAAACTATAGTTTTGGCAAGTCGGTTAGGACATCTACTTTCTGCATGACACAAGTCATTTTTCCAACAATTGTTTACAGACAGATTATTTCACTTATAATTCACTGTATCACAATTCCAGTGGGTCAGAAGTTTACATACACTAAGTTGACTGAGCCTTTAAACAGCTTGAAAAATGCCAGAAAATTATGTCATGGCTTTAGAAGCTTCTGATAGGCTAATTGACATAATTTGAGTCAATTGGAGGTGTACCTGTAGATGTATTTTAATGCCTACCTTCAAACTCAGTGCCTCTGCTTGACATCATGGGAAAATCAAAAGAAATCAGCCAAGACCTCAGAAAACAAACTGTAGACCTCCACAAGTCTGGTTCATCCTTGGGAGCAATTTTCGAACGTCTGAAGGAACCACGTTCATCTGTACAAACAATAGTACGCAAGTATAAACACCATGGGACCACGCACCCGTCATATCGCTCAGGAAGGAGACACGTTCTGTCTCCTAGAGATGAACGTACTTTGGTGCGAAAAGTGGAAATCAATCCCAGAACAACAGTAAAGGACCTTGTGAAGATGCTGGAGGAAAAGGTACAAAAGTATCTATATCCACAGTAAAACGAGTCCTATATCGACATAACCTGAAAGGCCGCTCAGCAAGAAAGAAGCCACTGCTCCAAAACCGCCATAAAAAAGCCAGACTACGGTTTGCAACTGCACATGGGAACAAAGATCATACTTTTTGGAGAAATGTCCTCTGGTTTGATGAAAGAAAATAGAACTGTTTGGCCATAATAACCATCGTTATGTTTGGAGGAAAAAGTGGAAGGCTTGCAAGCCGAAGAACACCATCCCAACCGTGAAGCACGGGGGTGGCAGCATCATGTTGTGGCGGTACTTTGCTGCAGGGGGGGCTGGTGCACTTAACAAAATAGATGGCATCATGAGGGAAGGAAAATTATGTGGATTGAAGCATATTGAAGCAGTATCTCAAGACATCAGTCAGGAAGTTAAAGCTTGGTCGCAAATGGGTCTTCCAAATGGACACTGACCCCAAGCATACTTCCAAAGTTGTGGCAAAATGGCTTAAGGACAACAAAGTCAAGGTATTGGAGTGGCCATCACAAAGCCCTGACCTCAATCCTATAGAAAATGTGTGGGCAGAACTGAAAAAGCGGGTGCGAGCAAGGAGGCCTACAAACCTGACTCGGTTACACCAGCTCTGTCAGGAGGAATGGGCCAAAATTCACCCAACTTAATGTGGGAAGCTTGTGGAATGCTAACCAAAATATTTGACCCAAATTAAACAATTTAAAGACAATGCTGCCCAATACTAATTGAGTGTATGTAAACTTCTGACCCACTGGGAACGTGATGAAAGCAATAAAAGCTGAAATAAATCATTCTCTCTACTATTATTCTGACATTTCACATTCTTAAAATAAATTGGTGATCCTAACTGACCTAAGACAGGGAATTTTTACTACGATTAAATGTCAGGAATTGTGAATAACTGAGTTTAAATGTATTTGGCTATGGTGTATGTAAACTTCTGACTTCAACTGTACGTACACACATACACTGACTGTACAAAACATTGTAAGAACACCCGCTCTTTCCATGACAGACTGACCAGGTGAATCCAGGTGAAAGCTTTAATCATTTGTTGATGTCACTTGTTAAATCCACTTCAATCAGTGTAGATGAAGAGGGGCAGAGGGGTTAAAGAATGATTTTTAAGCCTTGAGACTATTGAGACATGGATTGTGTATGTGTGCCATTCAGAGGGTGAATAGGCAAGACAAAAGATTTAAGTGCCTTTGAACGGGGTATGGTAGTAGGTGCCAGGCGCACCGGTTTGTGTCAAGAACTCCAATGCTGCTGGGTTATTCACGCTCAACAGTTTCCTGTGTGTATCAAGAATGGTCCACCACCCAAACGACATCCAGCCAACTTGACACAACTTTGGGAAGCATTGGAGTCAACATGGGCCAGCATCCCTGTGGAACGCTTTCGACGCCTTGTAGAGTCCATGCCCCGACAAATTGAGGCTATTCCTGGGGGAAAAGGGGAGAGGGGTTTAACTCAATATTAGAAAAGTGTTCCTAATGTTTGGTATACTCAGTGTATGTTAATGTTTGTAGTAATTGCTGTCCTGTCAGTCAAACACATCTTATAAGTCTTAAAAGTGGTAGGGGTACAGTCCAGCCAAGCGAAGCTAGCCATCCAGATGTGTGGCCATGCATGTAGTTGGACTGGCTTGCTGCCTAACTGGGCTTGGAAACCAGACTGGCTGCTGCTGTGAATTCATTTATCTTATGCTGCTGGGAGAAGACTAAAAAATAAAACATATATAAAAGAAATATGTTTTTTTTTTGAGGCGCCGACTCGGTTGAACAGGAAAGCCGGCTTGGTCGGTTCGGTTGGTGCTTCTCTCCCAGGTGAGAGCTGAAGCAGAGAGCAGAGTAATGGCTTCTGGGTAATTGAGGTGGTCTCCCGGACAGATGGGGAGGATTATATCTTCAATCCGAGCCACTAGGATGTAACGGTAACTTTGTAGGAGAGAGAGAGTTAGAGAGGGAGAGATCAATAATTCACAAAATGGGACAAACACCAAATTGAGACTCTGCATGTAGAATTCTGCAAAAAATATCCTCTGTGTACAACGTAAAACACCACTGGGGCTCTGTTCACAAACACCAACAGACAGAGGCCCAGGACAGCAACACAATTAGACCCAACCAAATCATGAGTAAACAAAAATAAAATTACTTGATACATTGGAAAGAATTAACCAAAAAACTGAGCAAACTAGAATGCTATTTGGCCCTAAACAGAGAGTACAGAGTGACAGAATACCTGACCACTGTGACTGGCCCAAAATGAAGGAACGCTTTGACTATGTACAGACTCAGTGAGCATATCCTTGCTATTGAGAAAGGTATATCCTTGCTATTGAGAAAGGTATATCCTTGCTATTGAGAAAGGTTGCCATAGGCAGACCTGGCTCACAAGAGAAGACAGGCTGTGTACAAACTGCCCATAACATTTTATGGAATGGATGGAAACTGAGCTGCTCTTCCTAACCTCCTGCCAAATGACCATATTAGAGACACATTTCCCACAGATTACACAGACCCACAAAGAGTTTGAAAACAAATCCAATTTTGATAAACTCCCATATTTATTGGGTGAAATATTATTGTGCAAGATTTGTGACCTGTTGCCACAAGAAAAGGGTAACCAGTGAAGAACAAACACCACTGTAAATACAACCCATTTTTATGTTCATTTATTTCCCCTTTTGTACCTTAACCATTTGCACATCGTTACAACACTGTATATATAAATAATATGACATTTGAAATGTCTTTATTATTTTGTGAGTGTGATGTTTACTGTTCATTTTGTATTGTTTATTTCACTTTTGTTTATCTATTTCACTTGCTTTGGAAATGTAAACATATGTTTCCCATGACAATAAAGCCCTTTGAAATGAATTGAATTGAATTGAGAGAGAGAGAGAGTTTAGCTAGTCAGGTGGGTAACACTCAACCCAACTATAAATTAAACACCAGGAGTTCTCTGTTACAATATATAAAATCAATATTTTTCTCTGTCCTTCTCTTCCAGAACTCAGATTCACTTCACGGTGGCCATTGATTTCACAGCATCCAATGGTGAGGGCTGGTACTATTTTGATACATTCTTTGTATTGTATTCTACAGCTCTATAAGCTGACTATCTCTTACTGTGAGGCTCTCAAGTCCAGCAGGCTGCTTGCTGTCTCTACTCTGAACTCTGAACTCTGAACCATGAACCCTGCATTCTAACCCACCTGGGTTGCTCTCCAGGTAACCCGTCCCAGTCCACCTCCCTCCACTACATGAACCCGTACCAGATGAATGCGTATGCAATGGCTCTGAAGGCTGTAGGGGAGATCATTCAGGACTATGACAGTGACAAGATGTTCCCTGCTCTGGGCTTCGGAGCAAAGCTGCCCCCCGATGGACATGTGTCCCACGAGTTCCCCTTGGTAACTATCCATCATCGTCCTATGACTGCAGACGCACACACACACACAACACAGATGTAGCTATAGCTAGCTACTTTACAGTATATCACTGAGGGTGTTAATGCTGTTAGTAATGACTCAAAGAAGCACACTTCAAACATTCAGCATGTTTATTAATGTGGCTGGCTCTGACTGACTTCTTCTGGTGTTTATTAATGTGGCTGGCTCTGACTGACTTCTTCTGGTGTTTATTAATGTGGCTGGCTCTGACTGACTTCTTCTGGTGTTTATTAATATGGCTGGCTCTGACTGACTTCTTCTGGTGTTTATTAATATGGCTGGCTCTGACTGACTTCTTCTGGTGTTTATTAATATGGCTGGCTCTGACTGACTTCTTCTGGTGTTTATTAATATGGCTGGCTCTGACTGACTTCTTCTGGTGTTTATTAATATGGCTGGCTCTGACTGACTTCTTCTGGTGTTTATTAATATGGCTGGCTCTGACTGACTTCTTCTGGTGTTTATTAATATGGCTGGCTCTGACTGACTTCTTCTGGTGTTTATTAATGTGGCTGGCTCTGACTGACTTCTTCTGGTGTTTATTAATATGGCTGGCTCTGACTGACTTCTTCTGGTGTTTATTAATATGGCTGGCTCTGACTGACTTCTTCTGGTGTTTATTAATATGGCTGGCTCTGACTGATTTCTTTCACAGCATTTACATACATATGGTTTACCTTTCCCAGTAGAGTTTGTGTGTGTGTGTGTGTGTGTGTGTGTGTGTGTGTGTGTGTGTGTGTGTGTGTGTGTGTGTGTGTGTGTTTGTGTATTTTGCGTTGAATCTTCTGTAATCTTGTATATTGGTGTTTCTATGTGCATTAAGTTGTGTGTGTGCGTGCGTGCGTGTGAGGGATTGAACATGTGTCTTCCTTTGACAGATATGAGCATGCATAAATTAAACACGGGATTCATTTAAAACCTTTTATTGTGCAATTTGGCTTCTATAAGCCTGACGGATTCTTCAATCAATTAGACTTCTCTCAGCCAGTTAATGTGGAAGGAAATGGGATACTTAGTCAGTTGCACAACTGAATCTATTCAAACCGAAACGTGTCATCGGCGTCCGGGGAACAGTTGTTGTTGTGGGTTAACTGCCAGAGCAACAGATTTGTACCTTGTCGGCTAGGGTGTTAGATCCAGCAACCTTCCGGTTACTGGTCCAACTCTCCTTCCCGCAAGGCTGGATGGGGATGGTGTTGTACAATAAAAGGAATGAGCAGCCCATCGACAGGGCCTCCACCGTCATAGCCCTGCAAAGTAAGGATACATTTTTTTCTTTTTTTAAATAAACCAAATATTTTTTCCCCCAAAGTACTGAGCCTTTCATAGTCCTGTAATAGCGAACCGATATAGACGTCTGGAGCGCAGGCAACCCCCCCCACCCCCCCCCCCCCCCTTCCCCATTGAAGCAACAAATCACAGCTCCCCCACCCCCAAACTACTTCCCGCTGCCTATATCCATCGCGTCACCCTCCATTCTGATTCAGATTATTCACAAACCTGACAATATGACGGAAACCAACCAACCGGCACACACTTTCAAGGGTTTTTTATTCTCATTTGCTGTACAGTGATGGTAGAATGATGTTTGCTTTAGTTTTGGTGGTTGGAGGCATATCAACATTAGTATCTATGAAGCTTTTATACTCAGATACACTAGTCAGTTTCCTCACTATTTTCCTGGTTCAATCTCAGAATTGAACGACTCAACTGGCCTTTAGCTGATTAACTACGCTGAACAAAAATATAAACGCATAAGTGCAACAATTTCTAAGATTTTACTGAGTTACATTTCATTTAAGGAAATCAGTCAATTGAAATAAATTCATTAGGTCCTAATCTATGGATTTAAAATCAAATGTTATTTGTCACATGCGACGAATACAACAGGTGTAGTAGACCTTACAGTGAAATGCTGAATACAACAGGTGTAGTAGACCTTACAGTGAAATATGGAATACAACAGGTGTAGTAGACCTCACAGTGAAATGCTGAATACAACAGGTGTAGTAGACCTTACAGTGAAATACTGAATACAACAGGTGTAGACCTCACAGTGAAATGCTGAATACAACAGGTGTAGACCTTACAGTGAAATGCTGAATACAACAGGTGTAGTAGACCTTACAGTGAAATGCTGAATACAACAGGTGTAGTAGACCTTACAGTGAAATGCTGAATACAACAGGTGTAGTAGACCTTACAGTGAAATGCTGAATACAACAGGTGTAGTAGACCTTACAGTGAAATGCTGAATACAACAGGTGTAGTAGACCTTACAGTGAAATGCTGAATACAACAGGTGTAGACCTTACAGTGAAATGCTGAATACAACAGGTGTAGTAGACCTTACAGTGAAATGCTGAATACAACAGGTGTAGTAGACCTCACAGTGAAATGCTGAATACAACAGGTGTAGACCTCACAGTGAAATGCTGAATACAACAGGTGTAGACCTTACAGTGAAATGCTGAATATAACAGGTGTAGACCTTACAGTGAAATGCTGAATATAACAGGTGTAGACCTTACAGTGAAATGCTGAATACAACAGGTGTAGACCTTACAGTGAAATGCTGAATATAACAGGTGTAGACCTTACAGTGAAATGCTGAATATAACAGGTGTAGACCTTACAGTGAAATGCTGAATACAACAGGTGTAGACCTTACAGTGAAATGCTGAATATAACAGGTGTAGACCTTACAGTGAAATGCTGAATACAACAGGTGTAGTAGACCTTACAGTGAAATGCTGAATATAACAGGTGTAGACCTTACAGTGAAATGCTGAATATAACAGGTGCAGTAGACCTTACAGTGAAATGCTGAATACAACAGGTGTAGTAGACCTTACAGTGAAATGCTGAATATAACAGGTGTAGACCTTACAGTGAAATGCTGAATATAACAGGTGTAGACCTTACAGTGAAATGCTGAATACAACAGGTGTAGACCTTACAGTGAAATGCTGAATATAACAGGTGTAGACCTTACAGTGAAATGCTGAATACAACAGGTGTAGACCTTACAGTGAAATGCTGAATACAACAGGTGTAGACCTTACAGTGAAATGCTGAATACAACAGGTGTAGACCTTACAGTGAAATGCTGAATACAACAGGTGTAGACCTTACAGTGAAATGCTGAATATAACAGGTGTAGACCTTACAGTGAAATGCTGAATATAACAGGTGTAGACCTTACAGTGAAATGCTGAATATAACAGGTGTAGACCTTACAGTGAAATGCTGAATATAACAGGTGTAGACCTTACAGTGAAATGCTGAGTATAACAGGTGTAGACCTTACAGTGAAATGCTGAATATAACAGGTGTAGACCTTACAGTGAAATGCTGAATATAACAGGTGTAGACCTTACAGTGAAATGCTTACTTACAAGCCCTTAACCAACAATGCAGTTTAAAACATTTACAAATATATGAATTAGATGTTCAGGAGTCTTATGGCTTAGGGTTAGAAGCTGTTTAGAAGCCTCTTGGACCTAGACTTGGCGCTCCGGTTCCGCTTGCCTTGCGGTAGCAGAGAGAACAGGATATGACTAGGGTGGCTGGAGTCTTTGACAATTTTTAGGGCCTTCCTCTGACACCGCTCGGTATAGAGGTCCTGGATGGAAGGAAGCTTGGCCTAAGTGTTGTACTGGGCCGTACGCACTAGCCTCTGTAGTGCCTGCGGTCGGAGGCCAAGCAGTTGCCATACCAGGCAGTGATGCAACCCGTCAGGATGCTTTCGATGGTGCAGCTGTAGAACCTTTTGAGGATCTGAGTACCCATGCCAAATCTTTTCAGTCTCCTCAGGGGGAATAGGTTTTGTTGTGCCCTCTTCACAACTGTCTTGGTGTGCTTGGACCATGTTCGTTTGTTTTTGATATGGACACCAAGGAACTTGAAGCTCTCAACCTGCTCCACTACAGCCCCGTTGATGAGAATGGGGGCCTGTTCGGTCATCCTTTTCCTGTAGTCCACAATCATCTCCTTTGTCTTGATCACGTTGAGGGAGAGGTTGTTGTCCTGAGAGGTTGTTGTCCTGGCACCACATGGCCAGGTCTCTGACCTCCTCCCTATAGGCTGTCTCGTCGTTGTCGGTGATCAGGCCTACCACTGTTGTGTCATCGGCAAACTTAATGATGGTGTTGGAGTCGTGCCTGGCCGTGCAGTCATGAGTGAACAGGGAGTACAGGAGGGCAGTACGCACCCCTGAGGGGCCCCTGTGTTGAGGATCAGCGTGGCGGATGTGTTGTTACCTACCCTCACCACCTGGGTGCGGCCCGTCAGGAAGTCCAGGATACAGTTACAGAGGGAGGTGTTTAGTCCCAGGATCCTTAGCTTATTGATGAGCTTTGAGGGTGCTATGGTGTTGAACGCTGAGCTGTAGTCAATGATTAGCATTCTCACATAGTGGGAAAGGGCAGTGGGAAAGGGCAGTGTGGATCTGTTAGGGCGGTATGCAAATTGGAGTGGCTCTAGTGTTTCTGGGATAATGGTGTTGATGTGAGCCATGACCAGCCTTTCAAAGCACTTCATGGCTACAGACATGAGTGCTACGGGTCGGTAGTCATTTAGGCAGGTTACCTTAGTGTTCTTGGGCACAGGGACTATGGTGGTCTGCTTAAAACATGTTGGTATTACAGACTCGGACAGGGAGAGGTTGAAAATGTCAGTGAAGACACTTGCCAGTAGGTCAGCGCATGCTCGCAGTACATGTCCTAGTAATCCGTCTGGCCCTGCGGCCTTGTGAATGTTGACCTGTTTAAAGGTCTTACTCACATCGGCTGCGGATAGTGTGATCACACAGTCTTCCGGAACAGCTGGTGCTCTCGTGCATGTTTCAGTGTTATTTGCCTCGAAGCGAGCATAGAAGTAGTTTAGCTTGTCTAGTAGGCTCATGTCACTGGGCAGCTCTCGGGTGTGCTTCCCTTTGTAATCTGTAATGGTTTGCAAGCCCTGCCACATCTGACGAGCGTGACTGGGAATACACACATGACTGAGAATACAAATGTGCATCTGTAGAAAAAAAGGTAGGTTTGTGGATCAGAAAACCAGTCAGTATCTGGTGTGACCACTATCTGCCTCATGCAGCCCAACACATCTCCTTTGCATACAGTTGATCCAGCTGTTGATTGTGGCCTGTGGAATGTTGTCCCACTCCTCTTCAATGGCTGTGCGAAGTTGCTGGATATTGGCGGACACTGGAACACGCTGTCCTACACGTCAATCCAGAGCATCCCAAACATGCTCAATGGGTGACATGTCTGGTGAGTATGCAGACCATGTAGAACTGGGACATTTTCAGCTTCCAGGAATTGTGTGGAGATCCTTGCGACATGGGGCTGTGCATTATCATGCTGAAACATGAGGTGAATGACACGACAATGAGCCTCAGGATCTCGTGATGGTTTGTACAGAAATTATTTGGTTGTGCGTACCCACAGTTTCATCAGCTGTCCGGGTGGCTGGTCTCAGACGATCCAGCAGGTGAAGAAGCCGGATGTGGATGTCCTGGGCTGGCGTGGTTACATGTGGTCTGCGGTTGTGTGGCCAGTTGGACGTACTGCCAAATTCTCTAAACGATGTTGGAGGCGCCTTATGGTAGAGAAATTAACATTATCTTATCTGGCAACAGCTCTGGTGAACATTCCTGCAATCAACATGCCAATTGCACGCTCCCTCAAAACTGTGTGTGTGTGTGTGTGTGTGTGTGTGTGTGTGTGTGTGTGTGTGTGTGTGTGTGTGTGTGTGTGTGTGTGTGTGTGTGTGTGTGTGTGTGTGTGTGTTGTGTGACAAAACTGCATATTTTAGAGTGGCCTTTGTCACCAACACAAGGTGCACCTGTGTATTTTTTATATATTTATTTAACCTTTATTTAACTAGGCAAGTCAGTGTTGATAATGATGTAACAGTAATGATCATGCTGTTTAATCAACTTCTTGATATGCCTGTCAGGTGGTTGGATTATATTGGCAAATGAGAAATGCTCACTAACAGGGATGTAAACAAATTTGTGCACAAAATGTGAGAGAAATATGCTTTTTGTTCGTGTGGAACTTTTCTGGGATCTTTTGTTTCAGTTCCCTTTACATGTTGCGTTTATATTTTTGTTCAGTTTAATTCAGGTTACATTTTTTGTATTTTCTCCATCACAGAATGGCAACATAGAGAACCCCTACTGCAACAGAATGGAGGGAATTCTAGAAGCATACCATCAGAGTCTGAAGACTGTACAGCTCTACGGACCCACCAACTTTTCTCCGGTTGTCAACCATGTGGCAAAGTGAGTGTGACCGTGAGCCCTCGAGACAGACAGTACAGAAGCTCTCCTATCAACTCATATAGCCTGATCCCTGATCTGTTTGTGCTGTACAGTCAACTCCTATAGCCAAAAAAGGAATGACAAGACAGCGCAAACAGATCTGGGACTAGGCTACATTTCAACAGCAACGCAAGGCTGGTCATTAATCAACCTTATCTCAACCTTGGTTAGAAAATAAGTTTAAAGACAAACCTTCAGGAAATCATCTCCACACTTATCCAGACAGACCATTAGAGCCACTAACAGACACTATCAGTAAATAACTGTTGTTTTTTGGATGTGTTGTGATTTAATGAAAGGGATTTTTTTATTTTTTACTGTCGCCGCGGTGACGGATGTAACTTGTGGTCAAGTCCCAGAACAAAATAATAAGTGGTCACACGTTGTTGTTGTTGTTGTGTGTGTGTGTGTGTGTGTGTGTGTGTGTGTGTGTGTGTGTGTGTGTGTGTGTGTGTGTGTGTGTGTGTGTGTGTGTGTGTGTGTGTGTGTGTGTGTTTCGCTTGATGAGTAGGCTTGATGTCCATTTAACTTCCCAAACAGCAGTAATCTCTCGTGCCTCTGTCTTATGATCACGCACACACCCCTTTTGAATTCAGGTGTCAGCTCCAGACTCCAGAGAGCCAATCGTTTGACAGGCTAAATTAGAAAGCAGGAGAAAGGACTCAACAACCCCAGAGGTCCGGCTGAAATGTCAATAACGTCCTTAGTTTTGGCATAATGAGCACTTGGATGTTGTCACTGCTGTCTTCTCTAGTTATAATCATAAGATCAGGGTCCGTATGAAACGTCTCAGAGGAGCAGATCATAATGAATAAGATTACGTGGACATGGATGGGGGGGGCTGATCCTAGATCAGCTATTCTATTCTGAGAGGCTTAATGCATACAGCCCCTGGTCAGAGCCTACCTGGCAATCCATCAATAACAACAACAAAGAAAAATATATATAACAGAAACAATACAGCAACTTGCATTGCTAAACACATGAGTAAATTATTCATGTTATGGACAGCTAGGGATGGGTGAAGGAAACCAGGCCACGTACATACAGAACACTGCTGAGACTCTGGCTCATCACAGACAGGAGAGTTACAGTACACAGCAGGCTGTACTTAACATGTCTATATTGAGACTCTCTGGTGACAGGAAGTTAGTATCTGAAAAGAGATCGCCTTTTAATGTGTTGTTTTTTTTCCAGTCAAACAGCGCAGGGCAGGTAAAACTATACACAGTTCAGAGGCTCACTATGGTGGATTCCCAGAATAAGTTGATACATTCTGAGTGTCTATGTCACAGACAGAGGATACACTAGAATAAGTTGATACATTCTGAGTGTCTATGTCACAGACAGAGGATACACTAGAATAAGTTGATACATTCTGAGTGTCTATGTCACAGACAGCGGATACACTAGAATAAGTTGATACATTCTGATTGTCTATGTCACAGACAGCGGATACACTAGAATAAGTTGATACATTCTGATTGTCTATGTCACAGACAGCGGATACACTAGAATAAGTTGATACATTCTGATTGTCTATGTCACAGACAGAGGATACACTAGAATAAGTTGATACATTCTGAGTGTCTATGTCACAGACAGAGGATACACTAGAATAAGTTGATACATTCTGATTGTCTATGTCACAGACAGAGGATACACTAGAATAAGTTGATACATTCTGATTGTCTATGTCACAGACAGAGGATACACTAGAATAAGTTGATACATTCTGATTGTCTATGTCACAGACAGAGGATACACTAGAATAAGTTGATACATTCTGATTGTCTATGTCACAGACAGCGGATACACTAGAATAAGTTGATACATTCTGAGTGTCTATGTCACAGACAGCGGATACACTAAAAACACAGGGAAATCGGCTTCAAGTGATTTTAATTTGGAAAATCTGTTCACAAGTATTTCCACGAATAATAGAAAGACGTGATCATAAACAAATGTAAGCAAGGTTTGAAATTATTACGTTTTATTCCAATATGAAATGTATTTGGGCTTCTTGCGGTTAATTTACAGTCTACAAATGCAATCTCTGTTCTCTCTCTGCCAGGTACGCAGCGGCCGTACAGGACGGCTCTCAGTACTTTGTCCTGCTCATCATCACAGACGGAGTCATATCAGACATGGCCCAGACCAAGGAGGCCATCGTCAATGTGAGTAGGCTGCTGGATATTCCCATTACCCATAATCCTCCTCTGCCCTCTGTCTCCCTGTGTCTCTTTCTCTGTGTCTGCCTCTGTCTTTCTCTGCCTCTCCGCAGGGATTTACGGCTGCTTTTAACTTTCTGCTTTTAACGCACCTCTGCCTTTTACCTCAGCTAGCTCCAGGCCAAAATCAATGTCTATTTTTCTGCTGCTTGAGCCATGCTCATCAGAGCCGTTTTATTTCAGGATGTAGGACTATGTTTAGTTCTGTTATCCACTCTAGTTGTTTTACTGTTGTTTGGATGTTCTTCTATTTTTCTTTGACCACATGTAGGTTTCGTATATGAACATCACAGCACTGTCACTTTACATTAACTTCTGCTTGTGCCTTTCTGAAATGTCCGTTTGAAAAATCCACTTTGTGTCTCTCTGGCTGTGAGAATACACCTGAGAGGGTGTTTACTGTCCAGCTGTCCAATGGGTGAGCGGCGCGGCATCCTGACCTCTGATGACCTCTAACCTCTGACCTCACAGCAGACTGGGTTTAAAGGGAATTTGCGACTGTTAGTAAAACCATTAGAACAGCCACACCTTCCTTTTAAGATCTTGTCTGCTGCTCTATCTTACCTCGGCCTTCTGACCTGCCTCAGCCATCTACCTCTGACCTGCCTCAGACATCTACCTCTGACCTGCCTCAGACATCTACCTCTGACCTGCCTCAGCCATCTACCTCTGATCTGCCTCAGCCAAGACATCTACCTCTAACCTGCCTCAGACATCTACCTCTGACCTGCCTCAGACATCTACCTCTGACCTGCCTCAGACATCTACCTCTGACCTGCCTCAGCCATCTACCTCTGACCTGCCTCAGCCATCTACCTCTGACCTGCCTCAGACATCTACCTCTGACCTGCCTCAGACATCTACCTCTGATCTGCCTCAGCCAAGACATCTACCTCTAACCTGCCTCAGCCAAGACATCTACCTCTAACCTGCCTCAGACATCTACCTCTGACCTGCCTCAGCCATCTACCTCTGACCTGCCTCAGCCAAGACATCTACCTCTAACCTGCCTCAGCCAAGACATCTATCGCTAACCTGCCTCAGCCAAGACATCTATCGCTAACCTGCCTCAGCCAAGACATCTATCGCTAACCTGCCTCAGCCAAGACATCTATCGCTAACCTGCCTCAGCCAAGACATCTATCGCTAACCTGCCTCAGCCAAGACATCTATCGCTAACCTGCCTCAGCCAAGACATCTATCGCTAACCTGCCTCAGCCAAGACATCTATCGCTAACCTGCCTCAGCCAAGACATCTATCGCTAACCTGCTTCAGCCAAGCCATCTACATCTAACCTGCCTCAGCCAAGACATCTATCGCTAACCTGCCTCAGCCAAGACATCTATCGCTAACCTGCCTCAGCCAAGACATCTATCGCTAACCTGCCTCAGCCAAGACATCTATCGCTAACCTGCCTCAGCCAAGACATCTATCGCTAACCTGCCTCAGCCAAGACATCTATCGCTAACCTGCTTCAGCCAAGCCATCTACATCTAACCTGCCTCAGCCAAGACATCTATCGCTAACCTGCCTCAGCCAAGCCATCTTCCTCTAACCAACTTCAGCTTCCTCAGCCAAGCCTTTTAACCTGCTTCCTCTGCCCTGCTTTCTGTGTCCTGCCAGCTGCCGCCACTTTTGCAGTCCTGTCTGCCCTTTTAAGTGGCTCTGGATAAAAGCTAAATGACTCAAATGTAAATGTACCAGGCCAGCCTTTTGGCTAAATATTAGTTCCAACCCCTCTCCTTAACTCTCCTCTCAGGGCAGTGAATTATAAAGGAGGACCTCCGGTTTTCCTCACATGTTAGGACAGAACAGTAGAATCACCTTTCTGCCAATCATTCATTTTGGCCCACTCTATTACAGCACTCCATGGCTGTGTTCCAAATGGCACCATATGGGCCCTGGTCAAAAGTAGTGCACTACACCCTATTGGGCCCTGGTCAAAAGTAGTGTACTACATCCTATAGGTCCTAGGTCCAAAGTAGTGCACTACATCCTATAGGGCCCTGGTCCAAAGTAGTGCACTACATCCTATAGGGCCCTGGTCCAAAGTAGTGCACTACATCCTATAGGGCCCTGGTCCAAAGTAGTGCACTAACATCTATAGGGCCCTGGTCAAAGGTAGTGCACTACATTCTATAGGGCCCTGGTCAAAGGTAGTGCACTACACCCTATAGGGCCCTGGTCAAAGGTAGTGCACTACACCCTATAGGGCCCTGGTCAAAAGTAGTGCACTACATCCTATAGGGCCCTGGTCCAAAGTAGTGCACTAACCCCTATAGGGCCCTAGTCAAAAATAGTGCACTACATCCTATAGGGCCCTGGTCAAAAGTAGTGCACTACACCCTATAAGGCCCTGGTCCAAAGTAGTGCACTAACCCCTATAGGGCCCTGGTCCAAAGTAGTGCACTACACCCTATAGGGCCCTGGTCCAAAGTAGTGCACTACACCCTATAGGGCCCTGGTCCAAAGTAGTGCACTACCCCCTATAGCGCCCTGGTCCAAATTAGTGCACTACATAGGGAATAGGGTGCCATTTGGAATGTTGGCAGTTCATACCCATGTCACGGGGGAAGGTGGGAGGGAAACTGACTCACTGACTGATTTGTCATGCAGAGGACGGTTGAAATAAAACTTGACAATATTAGAATGTTTTTTTAAAGCTTCTGCAGACAGGAAAATACTATTACAGCCGGGGACAGCTAGAGATCGAGCGATTTGAAGTTGCTGGGTTTGCAAATATTTTTGCAGTCCAAAGATAGATAGTATTTAAACAGCTTGTAGAAGCAGGATCCCCTGGGTTAGAAGTAAAGTTACTAACAGTGTCAACTAAATCATGTACTTTTGGCGGTGGTGGCAGTGGGGGGTGATGGGGGTGGGGGTGGGAGTGGTGGGGGTGGTGGTGATGGTGGGGGTGGGGGTGGGAGTGGTGGGGGTGGTGGTGATGGTGGGGGTGGTGATGGTGGGGGTGATGGTGGGGGTGGGGGTGGGGGTGGTTGGGGTGGTGGGGGTGGTGGGGGTGATGGTTGAGGTGGGGGTGATGGTTGGGGTGGTGATGGTGGGGGTGGGGGTGGGGGTGATGGTTGGGGTGGGGGTGATGGTGGGGGTGATGGTTGGGGTGGGGGTGGTGGTGATGGTGGGGGTGGTGGTGGGGGTGATGGTTGGGGTGGGGGTGGTTGGGGTGGTAGGGGTGGGGGTGGGATGGTGTTTGGAGGATAAAACATAGATTTATCCATTACGTTGACGTAGTGGGATAGACAGTTCAGATAAGCAGAGAGGAGTAAGAGGTGTTATTATAATAGATTTACAGTGTACAGTACAGGGCATGTTAGATACAGTCATTGCTAAGAGTTAAGGCACATCAGGTTTTGCTTCGAAAGCGCTAGTTCATCATTAGCTGGTTTCAAGCACCTGCTGTTAGATCACCAACATATGTCATATCCTGTTCCAGGAATCATGAATAAGATTGAGTGGAAATGTCTTTGAAGGTGGCAGAGATAAAAGTGTTTCTTCTAATTAATGTTTTGACTTACAGCACCAGTCAAACGTTTGGACACACCTACTCATTCAAGGGTTTTTCTTTATTTTTAAAACTATGAAATAACACATATGGAGTCAAATTGTAACCCCCGAAAAAGTGTTCAACAAATCAAAATATATTTGAGATTCTTCAAAGTAGCCACCCTTTGCCTTAACCATGCTGGTTAAATGTGCCTTGAATTCTAAATAAATCACAGACAGTGTCACTAGCAAAACACACATCCTCCTCCATGTTTCACGGTGGGAACCACACATGCGGAGATCATCCGTTCACCTACTCTGCATCTCACAAAGACACGGCAGTTGGAACCAAAAATCTCAAATTTGGACCAAAGGATTTCCACCGGTTGCTCGTGTTTCTCGGCCCAAGCCGAGAAGTCTCTTCTTCTTATTGGTGTCCTTTAGTAGTGGTTTCTTTGCTGCAATTCGACCATGAAGGCCTGATCCACACAGTCTCCTCTGAACAGTTGATCTTGAGATGTGTCTGTTACTTGAACTCTGTGAAGCATTTATTTGGGCTTCAATTTCTGAGGCTGGTAAATCTAATGAACTTATCCTCTGCGGCAGAGATAACTCTGGCTCTTCCTTTCCTGCGGTGGTCCTCATGAGAGCCAGTTTCATCTTAGCGTTTGATGGTTTTTGCAACTGACCTTGAAGAAACTTTCAAAGTTCTTGAAATGTTCCGTATTGACTGACCTTCATGTCTTAAAGTAATGATGGACTGTCATTTCTCTTTGCTAATTTGAGCTCTTCTTGCCATAATATGGACTTGGTCTTTTACTAAATAGGGCTATCATCTGTATACCACCCCTACCTTGTCACAACATAACTGATTGGCTCAAACACATTAAGAAGGAAAGAAATTCCACAAATTAACTTTTAACTAGGCACACCTGTTAATTGAAATGCATTCCAGGCAGTGGCGATTATAGCATATAAATCTTGGTGGGACAAACAAAAAAAAGGTGGGTTGCATGTCAGCAAAAGCCACTACACGACACAACAGTAAACAATACATTAGTTGCACTCTAACGGTGACAAACCGTGCCCACAAACTGTACACCTGGCTATCAGCGGAGCCTTGTCTGGCAGCGAAACAGTTCATTCAGCCTCATTTACTGACTTTTGAAAATACATGGCTGTGGTTTCTACTGACAATTGAGATGTACAAACTATGGCATAAGGGGATGACAAGCAGATAAGAGGCAATCCGTAATTTTGATTAAGACACTAATGAGCGAGCTAGGACTGACGTAGTCAATATAACTATTTGTTCAGCACTTTTGAAATGTACAGCGACAGAATTCAGAACATGGGCCGTTCTTACAGTGTTCTCCCTGTACACCAAGTCAGAACCGTAGGATAAATAAAGGGGGAATATAAGCAGACATTGAACTCTCTTACAATATTCGATGATTACATTTCTCTTAAACAGGTTATAGGCTACATGTGCACCACTAAATCAGAACAGTAGGTGAGATTATGAGGGAAAAATAGACCAAATGATCAGGGTAGGGCATATGGGATAGTAACAGCTAACTACACAACATGCACTTAGTATTACTTTCTTAGCTACAGTATACATATCTTCCTGGCATATTACATAATTTATGAAGCAGCAAACAAGACATTTTTGGACTCACCTTGTTGTGATGTGCTCACTTGAACAGGAAGGTGGCATGGCAGTCCTTTGTGGGCAAATGTTGTCATCAAAGTCTGGCATTCTCTGGATTGATGGTGCTTTCAAGACAACTGGGAAAGTTGAAAAAAAACAAGTTCGATCTAGAAAGAAGCCTGAGTTCCCGATTTACAATTCCGAGTTGGATGACCGTTCAAAACGTATATTTTCCCAGTCGGAGCTTGTTTTTTCCTGGTTCCCAGTTGTCTAGAATTCACTGAAGTCAGATTTTAGCAGTTCCGAGTTCACAGTTGTTTTGAGCGCGGCACAAATCATGCTTCATTGATAGCATGGCCAATGTTGAATTTTATCATTTTAAGAGACCCTTAAACCCAGACTAGGTACCACACAGCCACTCCACTGAATAGCAGGCTAGTGACTGCTTTCCAATGCTTGCAGATAGCCACTGATTCCTTCCAAACCACTCATTGTTGAATTTGCGATTTCCAACTTGTTGTGTAATGTTTATGTCCAATGGCCGATGAGCACCGATACATTTTATCTGTAATTTATCTTCATTATTTCTCTTCATATGACAAGGATTAACAAGGATTTGCCAGTAGATTGTTGACTTGATTCATCATGATGACTGCTAGCTAAGATTTTGAAAGTATGATGTTGACATGATCAGTCCAATCAAAGCTGCAGTACATATAACGTGATTTGATGTCATTTTATCTATGGCCAATGACCTTGAGCCTTCTTGGATGGGCACGTCTAATGTAACTCTGAAACACCTGCATTTTGGAGCTGCTTTACTCAAGAAAGAAAAAAGAGACCATGTTTGTATGTGGCTTTATTAACTCAAATATTCAAAAAAAAAATTACATTGTTTGCTAACTGATATGTGACACGTATTAATGCCAAAATAACATGCAAAACAGGCAAACCTGCCCCACGTGCCCTGAATGACAGGTCGCCACTGATTCCAGGTGACTACCTCGTGAAGCTGGTTGAGAGAATGCCAAGAGTGTGCAAAGCTGTCATCAAGGCAAAGGATGGCTACTTTGAAGAATCTCAAATATAAAATGTATTTTGATTTGTTTAACACTTTTTTGGTTACTACATGATTCCATATGTGTTATTTCATAGTTTTGATGTCTTCACTATTATTCTACAATGTAGAACATAGTAAAAATAAACAAAAACCCTGGAATTAGTAGGTGTGTCCAAACTTTTGACTGGTACTGTAGATGAAGTTAAATATTATCCTCTTCTCTCTCCTTGCTCTGTGGAGATAAACATTGCATAGGGTAGAGAAGAATATAGACATTGTATGTTGTGTAATGAGTTCATTATGTTGGCCTTATATATAACTAGCATGGACACAAAAATTGTCACTTATGTTCAACAATATATTCAACTCCTTTCCTTGTCAAATAAATTGAAGCTGCTATTTCCTGCGGCAATAACACATCCACAAAAATGTTAAAAATTATTATAATCCACATTGATTTCAGAGAAGCCTGCTGAACAATATAGACAAATCGTTCTGTTTTTGCAATCCTGATGTAATAATGTATTTCCCTTGACTGTCCGACTGGAGCTGGGCTGTGTTCCATTACGGCACAGGGTGACTACACAATGTCATGTGCTTGGAAAGAGAGCCTGAGCAGCAATCAGCAGAGAGGGAATTTGTCAGCAAATGTATTGTTTCGGGTTATCTTGTCTTTTTCAATGCACATTTATGTGTCTCTTGTCCAATGGTCTCCCTGTGTCTTGCTGCCCTGTGCGACTGGATTAGCAGACTGCAGACGAGTGAATAATGAATTAGCACTGTTACTGTGTCACTGAATAACCCCAATGCATTATACACAGTTTGAATAATGGGAAACTGCTTTAAGGACATCGGATTGGTTTGTGGTGGATTTGAACATTTCATCAGTCCTCTTCGGAATATTTTTAGTTTTGTTTTGTGATTGATTGTTTTTATTTGCTAAAGACATTGAACAAAGACAAACGTGTACATGTTTATGCCTAAAACTTTGTCCTCGTAGGAACTCAAAAAAGCAGCGTGTTGTCAGAATGTTGATAATGCATGGAATCTACTTGTTGCTTGTTCTCCGCAGGCTGCTAAGCTTCCTATGTCTATCATCATTGTTGGAGTTGGACATGCTGAGTTTGATGGTGAGATTGACCCCCCTCTCATTCCCACTCAGACAAAATTATATTTTATAATATTTTAATGTTTTTATTGTTTTTCTTTTTTTATTAGCATATAGTTATGTCAAGTGAATATGTTTTCAGAGGGGAAAATGCTGCTGGTTAAGCTGCTGGTTAGTTTGAAAATCTTATTTCACTATTGGGCTTAAAGTTAAAATAAAAATGTTCACATAATGTCTTTAACTTAATCCTTGACCCATGATAAAGAAATAAATCATCATAAATTAGCATAAATAGTCAACAGAACACAAATAAGAAATTCCTCTGTCAAATATTCCCATAGTATTTGTTTTTTTTATACGTTCCCAGTCCACAAGCATTGGGTTGAATGTACTGTAGATAATGCAATACAATTAAGGGCTAAGGTTATCAGGGACAGTTTCAATGTGAGGGATGTTAGCTAATTGGCAGTTTGGTGGAAGTCCCTAGTTAATAAGCAGGATGTCAACCTGCAGGGTTCTAAACCCAGTTCACAGCTGTTGCATACAATTTGAATATGTGTAACATGGTCCCAACTTTGATGCTCTCGAACTTGATGTGTTGTGTGCTGTTACAGGGGCTGGCTGGTATTTCTTTCTGAATATTCTTCTTTAATATTATTAATTATGGTGCTGGGAATGTTCTCAATGTAAAAAGCAATTATTATCATTTATTTGAAGTCCATAATAGACACTATGAAGGGGGGTGACTCACTTAGACACTAGAGGTTTTAAACTGGTGTTATAAGACACTATGAAGGGTAGTGACTCACTCAGACACTAGAGGTTTTAAACTGGTGTTATAAGCCACTATGAAGGGTAGTGACTCACTCAGACACTAGAGGTTTTAAACTGGTGTTATAAGCCACTATGAAGGGTAGTGACTCACTCAGACACTAGAGGTTTAAACTGGTGTTATAAGACACTATGAAGGGGGGTGACTCACTTAGACACTAGAGGTTTTAAACTGGTGTTATAAGACACTATGAAGGGTAGTGACTCACTCAGACACTAGAGGTTTTAAACTGGTGTTATAAGACACTATGAAGGGGGGTGACTCACTTAGACACTAGAGGTTTTAAACTGGTCTCTTCTCTTTCCGGTAGCCATGGTGGAGTTGGACGGTGACGACATCAGAATCTCCTCGCGAGGGAAGCTAGCAGAAAGAGACATTGTACAGGTAGATTTAACTTCCTATTCTAACCCTGTAGAGACATTGTACAGGTAGAGTTAACTTCCTGTTCTAACCCTGTAGAGACATTGTACAGGTAGAGTTAACTTCCTATTCTAACCCTGTAGAGACATTGTACAGGTAGAGTTAACTTCCTATTCTAACCCTGTAGAGACATTGTACAGGTAGAGTTAACTTCCTGTTCTAACCCTGTAGAGACATTGTACAGGTAGAGTTAACTTCCTATTCTAACCCTGTAGAGACATTGTACAGGTAGAGTTAACTTCCTGTTCTAACCCTGTAGAGACATTGTACAGGTAGATTTAACTTCCTATTCTAACCCTGTAGAGACATTGTACAGGTAGAGTTAACTTCCTATTCTAACCCTGTAGAGACATTGTACAGGTAGAGTTAACTTCCTGTTCTAAGCTTGTAGAGACATTGTACAGGTAGAGTTAACTTCCTATTCTAACCCTGTAGAGACATTGTACAGGTAGAGTTAACTTCCTGTTCTAACCCTGTAGAGACATTGTACAGGTAGATTTAACTTCCTATTCTAACCCTGTAGAGACATTGTACAGGTAGAGTTAACTTCCTGTTCTAACCCTGTAGAGACATTGTACAGGTAGATTTAACTTCCTATTCTAACCCTGTAGAGACATTGTACCGGTAGAGTTAACTTCCTGTTCTAACCCTGTAGAGACATTGTACAGGTAGATTTAACTTCCTGTTCTAACCCTGTAGAGACATTGTACAGGTAGAGTTAACTTCCTGTTCTAACCCTGTAGAGACATTGTACAGGTAGAGTTAACTTCCTGTTCTAAGCCTGTAGAGACATTGTACAGGTAGAGTTAACTTCCTGTTCTAACCCTGTAGAGACATTGTACAGGTAGATTTAACTTCCTATTCTAACCCTGTAGAGACATTGTACCGGTAGAGTTAACTTCCTGTTCTAACCCTGTAGAGACATTGTACAGGTAGATTTAACTTCCTATTCTAACCCTGTAGAGACATTGTACAGGTAGAGTTAACTTCCTGTTCTAACCCTGTAGAGACATTGTACAGGTAGAGTTAACTTCCTGTTCTAACCCTGTAGAGACATTGTACAGGTAGAGTTAACTTCCTATTCTAACCCTGTAGAGACATTGTACAGGTAGAGTTAACTTCCTGTTCTAACCCTGTAGAGACATTGTACAGGTAGAGTTAACTTCCTATTCTAACCCTGTAGAGACATTGTACAGGTAGAGTTAACTTCCTGTTCTAACCCTGTAGAGACATTGTACAGGTAGATTTAACTTCCTATTCTAACCCTGTAGAGACATTGTACAGGTAGAGTTAACTTCCTATTCTAACCCTGTAGAGACATTGTACAGGTAGATTTAACTTCCTATTCTAACCCTGTAGAGACATTGTACAGGTAGAGTTAACTTCCTGTTCTAACCCTGTAGAGACATTGTACAGGTAGATTTAACTTCCTATTCTAACCCTGTAGAGACATTGTACCGGTAGAGTTAACTTCCTGTTCTAACCCTGTAGAGACATTGTACAGGTAGATTTAACTTCCTGTTCTAACCCTGTAGAGACATTGTACAGGTAGAGTTAACTTCCTGTTCTAACCCTGTAGAGACATTGTACAGGTAGAGTTAACTTCCTGTTCTAAGCCTGTAGAGACATTGTACAGGTAGAGTTAACTTCCTGTTCTAAGCTTGTAGAGACATTGTACAGGTAGAGTTAACTTCCTGTTCTAAGCTTGTTCTAAGCTTGTAGAGACATTGTACAGGTAGAGTTAACTTCCTGTTCTAACCCTGTAGAGACATTGTACAGGTAGAGTTAACTTCCTGTTCTAAGCTTGTTCTAAGCTTGTAGAGACATTGTACAGGTAGAGTTAACTTCCTGTTCTAACCCTGTAGAGACATTGTACAGGTAGATTTAACTTCCTATTCTAACCCTGTAGAGACATTGTACAGGTAGATTTAACTTCGTATTCTAACCCTGTAGAGACATTGTACAGGTAGATTTAACTTCCTATTCTAACCCTGTAGAGACATTGTACAGGTAGAGTTAACTTCCTATTCTAACCCTGTAGAGACATTGTACAGGTAGAGTTAACTTCCTGTACTAACCCTGTAGAGACATTGTACAGGTAGAGTTAACTTCCTGTTCTAACCCTGTAGAGACATTGTACAGGTAGAGTTAACTTCCTATTCTAACCCTGTAGAGACATTGTACAGGTAGAGTTAACTTCCTGTTCTAACCCTGTAGAGACATTGTACAGGTAGAGTTAACTTCCTATTCTAACCCTGTAGAGACATTGTACAGGTATAGTTAACTTCCTGTTCTAACCCTGTAGAGACATTGTACAGGTAGATTTAACTTCCTATTCTAACCCTGTAGAGACATTGTACAGGTAGAGTTAACTTCCTATTCTAACCCTGTAGAGACATTGTACAGGTAGAGTTAACTTCCTGTTCTAACCCTGTAGAGACATTGTACAGGTAGAGTTAACTTCCTGTTCTAACCCTGTAGAGACATTGTACAGGTAGATTTAACTTCCTATTCTAACCCTGTAGAGACATTGTACAGGTAGAGTTAACTTCCTGTTCTAACCCTGTAGAGACATTGTACAGGTAGATTTAACTTCCTATTCTAACCCTGTAGAGACATTGTACCGGTAGAGTTAACTTCCTGTTCTAACCCTGTAGAGACATTGTACAGGTAGATTTAACTTCCTGTTCTAACCCTGTAGAGACATTGTACAGGTAGAGTTAACTTCCTGTTCTAACCCTGTAGAGACATTGTACAGGTAGAGTTAACTTCCTGTTCTAAGCCTGTAGAGACATTGTACAGGTAGAGTTAACTTCCTGTTCTAAGCTTGTAGAGACATTGTACAGGTAGAGTTAACTTCCTGTTCTAAGCTTGTTCTAAGCTTGTAGAGACATTGTACAGGTAGAGTTAACTTCCTGTTCTAACCCTGTAGAGACATTGTACAGGTAGATTTAAGTTCCTATTCTAACCCTGTAGAGACATTGTACAGGTAGATTTAACTTCGTATTCTAACCCTGTAGAGACATTGTACAGGTAGATTTAACTTCCTATTCTAACCCTGTAGAGACATTGTACAGGTAGAGTTAACTTCATATTCTAACCCTGTAGAGACATTGTACAGGTAGAGTTAAATTCCTGTACTAACCCTGTAGAGACATTGTACAGGTAGAGTTAACTTCCTGTTCTAACCCTGTAGAGACATTGTACAGGTAGAGTTAACTTCCTATTCTAACCCTGTAGAGACATTGTACAGGTAGAGTTAACTTCCTATTCTAACCCTGTAGAGACATTGTACAGGTAGATTTAACTTCCTATTCTAACCCTGTAGAGACATTGTACAGGTAAATTTAACTTCCTATTCTAACCCTGTAGAGACATTGTACAGGTAGATTTAACTTCCTATTCTAACCCTGTAGAGACATTGTACAGGTAGATTTAACTTCCTGTTCTAACCCTGTAGAGACATTGTACAGGTAGATTTAACTTCCTATTCTAACCCTGTAGAGACATTGTACAGGTAGAGTTAACTTCCTGTTCTAACCCTGTAGAGACATTGTACATGTAGATTTAACTTCCTATTCTAACCCTGTAGAGACATTGTACAGGTAGAGTTAACTTCCTGTTCTAACCCTGTAGAGACATTGTACAGGTAGAGTTAACTTCCTATTCTAACCCTGTAGAGACATTGTACAGGTAGATTTAACTTCCTATTCTAACCCTGTAGAGACATTGTACAGGTAGATTTAACTTCCTATTCTAACCCTGTAGAGACATTGTACAGGTAGAGTTAACTTCCTGTTCTAACCCTGTAGAGACATTGTACAGGTAGATTTAACTTCCTATTCTAACCCTGTAGAGACATTGTACAGGTAGATTTAACTTCCTGTTCTAACCCTGTAGAGACATTGTACAGGTAGATTTAACTTCCTATTCTAACCCTGTAGAGACATTGTACAGGTAGAGTTAACTTCCTGTTCTAACCCTGTAGAGACATTGTACAGGTAGAGTTAACTTCCTATTCTAACCCTGTAGAGACATTGTACAGGTAGAGTTAACTTCCTATTCTAACCCTGTAGAGACATTGTACAGGTAGAGTTAACTTCCTGTTCTAACCCTGTAGAGACATTGTACAGGTAGATTTAACTTCCTATTCTAACCCTGTAGAGACATTGTACAGTTAGAGTTAACTTCCTATTCTAACCCTGTAGAGACATTGTACAGGTAGAGTTAACTTCCTGTTCTAACCCTGTAGAGACATTGTACAGGTAGAGTTAACTTCCTATTCTAACCCTGTAGAGACATTGTACAGGTAGAGTTAACTTCCTGTTCTAACCCTGTAGAGACATTGTACAGGTAGAGTTAACTTCCTGTTCTAACCCTGTAGAGACATTGTACAGGTAGAGTTAACTTCCTGTTCTAACCCTGTAGAGACATTGTACAGGTAGAGTTAACTTCCTATTCTAACCCTGTAGAGACATTGTACAGGTAGAGTAACTTCTGTTCTAACCCTGTAGAGACATTGTACAGGTTAGAGTTAACTTCCTGTTCTAACCCTGTAGAGACATTGTACAGGTAGAGTTAACTTCCTGTTCTACAGCCTGTAGAGACATTGTACAGGTAGAGTTAACTTCCTGTTCTAAGCTTGTAAGAGACATATGTACAGGTAGATTAACTTCCTGTTCTAATATAGAATCTATATAACCTATAGGATCTATATAATCTATAGAACCTATAGAATCTATATAACCTATAGAATCTATATAATATATATAGAATCTATAGAACCTAACATCATTGTGTGTGTCAGGACTATGTTCTGGTGGTGCCAGAGAGCAGCTACAGTTCCAGTTACCTGTCTGAACAGCCTCTGGACAAATCATATGACTTCATCAGCAACTGTGGACAGAACAGCTTCTACATCAAGTGAGTTTACTGTACAGCGTGTCTGTCTATATTGATGTTGGTAAAAGCTAATACACGTTACAGTAGTTGTTGCTAAACAGCTGAACAGATATACTTGCTCAAATTTAATATCAGTACCCAGACCCAAATCTCACCTGGTCAGTAGCTGGACAGCTAATCGTCTGTCACTAGAGACTCACTAGACTCACTAGAGACTAACTGAAGTGTGAATAACCTCTCCTCCCTTGTTTCGTTGTTTCCCCCCCCCCCCCCCCCCACTCTCTCTCCAGTCCTGCCACAGCCTCTCCATTCTGTCGTAGTTCAGCCATCTCTCTCTCTGCGTTCTTCAACAACGGTGCCATGCACTGCGGGTGCCATGAGGTGGGCGCGGACAGCGATACCTGCGAACCCTTCGGTGGGCAGTGCCAGTGCAGACCCAACGTCATCGGCAGGGACTGCTCACAGTGTGCCACGGGCTACTGGGGGTTCCCCAACTGTAGAGGTGAGTCACTACACAGGGCCTGGCTCAATGTCATTTAGTTTAATGTCTAGGAGGAGGGATGTGGGATGGAGGAGGGATGGAGGAGGAGGGATGGAGGAGGAGGGATGTGGGATGGAGGAGGAGGAGGAGTTGATTGATGTATAGGGAGGAAGGGGGTTGGAGGAGGAATTAGGGAGGGTGAGGAGTTTGGGAGGAGGGAGTGGGATGAAGGATGGATGAGGAGTTAGGGAGGATGATGTGGTGATGGGGGGGGGTGTTGTGGGGTGGGGGGGTGGGGGATGCGTGGGTGAGGGGAGGGTTGGGGGGGGGAGAGATGGGGGATGGGAGGAGGGAGAAAACTGAATGTGTTTATTGTACTGTATGTCCTTGTATTCATTCACTTCTACACCACACTAACTCCTCTCCTCTCCTCTCCTCTCCTCTCCTCTCCTCTCTCTCCTCTCCTCTCCTCTGCGTGTGTCATGTGGTACACGCTGTGTGGGCCGGTGACTGGAGACTGTATCTGCCCACCGAGGACCCTGCTCCAAGTGTATCCAGTGTGAGCCCCAGACGTTCAGCTGTCATCCTCTGGTCGGCTGTGAGGTCTGCAACTGCTCCCATCCTGGAGTCACCGCCCTCGACGTCAGCTGTGACACCGACAGTGGACAGTGCAGGTAAAACCAACTAAAGTACCTGTGGCCAACTGGGTTCTAGAGGCGGTGTTCTAGAGGCGGTGTTCTAGAGGCGGTGTTCTAGAGGCGGTGTTCTAGAGGCGGTGTTCTAGAGGCGGTGTTCTAGAGGCGGTGTTCTAGAGGCGGTGTTCTAGAGGCGGTGTTCCAGAGGCGGTGGTCTACATCTGGCCTGCTCAACTCTTAAACGGAGACATCGATACAGCTGGCCTGCTCAACTCTTAAACGGAGACATCGATACAGCTGGCCTGCTCAACTCTTAAACGGAGACATCGATACATCTGGCCTGCTCAACTCTTAAACGGAGACATCGATACAGCTGGCCTGCTCAACTCTTAAACGGAGACATCGATACATCTGGCCTGCTCAACTCTTAAACAGAGACATCGATACAGCTGGCCTGCTCAACTCTTAAACAGAGACATCAATACATCTGGCCTGCTCAACTCTGAGCCTCTTGTACCCTCACCTCCCCTCCCCTCTCCTCTCTTGTACCCTCTCCTCTCCTCTCCTCTCCTCTCCTCTCCTCTCCTCTCCTCTCCTCTCCTCTCCTCTCCTCTCCTCTCCTCTCCTCTCCTCTCCTCTCTTGTACCCTCACCTCCCCTCTCCTCTCCTCTCTTGTACCCTCACCTCCCCTCTCCTCCCCTCTCCTCTCTTGTACCCTCACCTCCCCTCTCCTCCCCTCTGCTCTCTTGTACCCTCTCCTCCCCTCCCCTCTCCTCTCTTGTACCCTCTCCTCTCCTCTCCTCCTCTCCTCTCCTCTCCTCTCCTCTCCTCTCCTCTCCTCTCCTCTCCTCTCCTCTCCTCTCCTCTCCTCTCCTCACCTCCCCTCTCCTCTCCTCTCTTGTACCCTCACCTCCCCTCTCTCCTCTCTTCCCCTCTCCTCCCCTCTCCTCTCTTGTACCCTCTCCTCCCCTCTCCTCTCTTGTACCCTCCCCTCCACTCTCCTCTCCTCCCCTCTCTTGTACCCTCACCTCCCGTCTCCTCCCCTCTCCTCTCTTGTACCCTCACCTCCCCTCTCCTCTCTTGTACACTCTCCTCCCCTCTCCTCCCCTCTCCTCTCCTCCCCTCTCCTCCCCTCCCCTCTCATTCCCTCCTCTCTCCTCTCCTTTCCTCTTTGAGCATCCTGATAAAAAGACATTCTGCATGTCACATTGTTCAGCTCCGTTCCCAGTCTCAGCAGGAATGTGTGTGCTGTGTGCTGACATGACAGGGATGTCTGTAAAGCATCTCTCTATAGCTGTGTACCTATAGGCCTTATATCAGCCTGCTGCCTGGAGCACTGACACCTGGCACTGATACACACACAGACGCATGCACACGCACACACAACACACACACACACACACACACACACACACACACACACACACACACACACACACACACACACATACACGTACACACAGGCATGCACACACACACTCACAGGCACGCACACACACACACACACACACCACACAAACAGACACATTCACACACACACACACACACAACACACACCACACACCACACACACACACGTACACACAGGCATGACACACACACTCACGGCACGCACACACCCACACCCACCACACAAACAGACACACACAACCACACACACACACACACAACACACACACACACACACACACACACACACACACACACCACCACACACACACACCCGTACACACAGGCATGCACACACAACACACTCACAGGCACACACACACACACACACACAACACACACACACCACACAC
>NC_052320.1:3010621-3062614 GCF_016432855.1 Salvelinus namaycush | reverse complement strand
AACCCTGTAGAGACATGGTACGTAGATTTAACTTTACGTATTCTAACCCTGTAGAGACTTTGTAAGGTAGATTTTAACTTCCTATTCTAAATTCACCCTGTAGTAGACATTGTACAGGTACGAGTTAACTTCCTTTCTAACACTGTAAGAGACATTGTACACGGTAAGAGTTAACATTCCTGTATTCTAACCCTGTAGAGACATTTACAGGTAGAGTTAACTTTCCTGTTCTAACCCTGTAGAGACATTGTACAGGTAGAGTTAACTTCCTATTCTACCCTGTAAGACATTGTACAGGTAGAGTTAACTTCCTATTCTAACCCTGTATAGACATTGTACAGTAGATGTTAACTTCCTGTTCTAACCCTGTAGACATTGTACAGGTAATTTAACTTCCTATTCTAACCCTGTAGAGACATTGTACAGGTATATTTAACTTCCTATTCTAACCCTGTAGAGACATTGTACAGGTAGATTTGAACTTCCTGTTCTAACCCTGTAAGAGACATTGTACAGGTAGAGTTAACTTCCTATTCTAACCCTGTAGAGACATTGTACAGGTAAGTTAACTTCCTGTTCTAACCCTGTAGAGACATTGTACAGTGATTTAACTTCCTATTCTAACCCTGTAGGAACTTGTACAGGGAGAGTTAACTTCCTGTTCTAACCCTGTAGAGACTTGTACAGGTAGATTTAACTTCCTATTCTAACCCTGTAGGAGACATTGTACAGGGTAGATTAACTTCCTTTTCTAACCCTGTAGAGACATTGTACAGGTAGTTTAACTTCCTATTCTAACCCTTGAGACATTGTACAGGTAGAGTTAACTTCCTGTTCTAACCCTGTAGAGACATTGTACAGTTAGATTTAACTTCCTATTCTAACCCTGTAGAGACATTGTACAGGTAGATTGTAACTTCCTGTTCTAACCCTGTAGAGACATTGTACAGGTAGATTAACTTCCTATTCTAACCCCTGTAGAGAACATTGTACATTGTAAGTTAACTTCCTTTTCTAACCCTGTAGAGACATTGTACAGTAGAGTTAACTTCCTATTCTAACCCTGTAGAGACATTGTACAGTAGAGTTAACTTCCTATTCTAACCCCTGTAAGCATTGTACAGGTAGAGTTTAACTTCCTGTTCTAACCCTGTAAGAGACATTGTACAGGTAGAGTTAACTTTCCTATTCTAACCCTGTAGATGACATTGTACAGTTTAGAGTTAACTTCCTATTCTAACCCTGTAGAGACATTGTACATAGAGTTAACTTCCTGTTCTAACCCTGTAGAGACATTGTACAGGTAGAGTTAACTTCCTATTCTAACCCTGTAGAGACATTGTACAGGTAAGTTAACTTCCTTTCTAACCCTGTAGAGACATTGTACGGTAGATTTAACTTCTGTTTTTCTAACCCTGTAAGACATTGTACGTAGAGTTAACTTCCTGTTCTAACCTGTAGAGACATTTTACAGGTAGTTAACTTCCATGTCCTACAGCCTGTAGAGACATTGTACAGGTAGAGTTAACTTCCTGTTCTAACCCTGTAGAGACATTTACAGGTAGATTTAACTTCCTATTCTAACCCTGTAGAGACATTGTACCGGTAGAGTTAACTTCCTGTTCTAACCCTGTAGAGACATTGTACAGGTAGATTTAACTTCCTAGTTCTAACCTGTAGAGACATTGTACAGGTAGAGTTAACTTCCTTTCTAACCCTGTAGAGACATTGTACAGGTAGAGTTAACTTCCTGTTTCTAACCCTGTAGAGACATTGTACAGGTAGAGTTTAACTTCCCTTTCTAACCCTGTGAGACATTGTACAGTAAGTTAACTTCCTGTTCTAACCCTGTAGAGACATTGTACAGGTAATTTTAACTTCCGATTCTAACCCTGTAGAGACATTGTACAGGTAAATTTAACTTCCTATTCTAACCCTGTAAGACATTGTACAGGTAGATTTAACTTCCTATTCTAACCCTGTAGAGACATTGTACAGGTAGAGTTTAACTTCCTATTCTAACCCTGTAGAGACATTGTACAGGTAGAGTTTACTTCCTGTTCTAACCCTGTAGAGACTTGTACAGGTAGTTAACTTCCTATTCTAACCCTGTAGAACATTGTACAGGTAGAGTTAACTTCCTGTCTATCCCTGTAGAGACATTGTACAGGTAGAGTTAACTTCCTGTTCTACCCCTGTAGAGACATTGTACAGGTAGATTTAACTTCCTTTCTAACCCTGTAGAGACATGTACGGTAGAGTTAACTTCCTGTTCTAACCCTGTAGAGACATTGTACAGGTAGATTTACTTCCTATTCTAACCCTGTAAGACGTTGTACAGGTATTTAACTTCCTGTTCTAACTTAGAGACATTGTACAGGTATTTAACTTCCTTTTCTAACCACCTGTAGAGACATTGTACAGGTAGAGTTAACTTCCTTTCTAACCCTGTAGAACATTGTACAGGTAGATTTAACTTCCTGTTCTAACCCTGTAGAGACATTGTACCGGTAGAGTTAACTTCCTGTTCTAAACCCTGTAAGACATTGTACAGGTAGATTTACTTCCTATTCTAACCCTGTAGAGACATTGTACAGGTAGAATTTAACTTCCATTCTAACCCTGTAGAGACATTGTACAGGTAGATTTAACTTCCTATTCTAACCCTGTAGAGACATTGTACGTAGAGTTAACTTCCTGTTCTAACCCTGTAGAGACATTGTACAGGTAGAGTTACTTCCTGTTCCTAACCCTGGTAGACATTGTACAGGTAGAGTTAACTTCCTGTTCTAACCCTGTAGAGACATTGTACAGGTAGAGTTAACTTCCTGTTTCTTAACCCTGTAACGAGACTTGTACAGGTAGAGTTAACTTCCGTATTCTAACCCTGTAGAGACATTGTACAGGATAGTTAACTTCCTGTTCTAACCTGTAGAGACATTGTACAGGTAGAGTTAACTTCCTATTCTAACCCTGTAGAGACATTGTACAGGTAGAGTTAACTTCCTGTTCTAACCCTGTAGAGACATTGTACAGGTAGAGTTTAACTTCCTATTCTAACCCTGTAGAGACATTGTACAGTAGATTTAACTTCCTATTCTAACCCTGTAAGAGACATTGTACAGGTAGATTTAACTTCCTATTCTAACCCTGTAGATATATTGTACAGTAGAGTTAACTTCCTGTTCTAACCCTGTAGAGACATTGTACAGGTAGAGTTAACTTCCTTTCTAACCCTGTAGAGACATTGTACAGTAGAGTTAACTTCCTGTTCTAACCCTGTAGAGACATTGTACAGGTAGAGTTAACTTCCTGATTCTAACCCTGTAGAGACATTGTACAGGTAGAGTTAACTTCCTGTTCTAACCCTGTAGAGACATTGTACAGTAGAGTTAACTTCCTATTCTAACCCTGTAGAGACATTGTACAGGTAGATTAACTTCCTATTCTAACCCTGTAGAGACATTGTACAGTAGAGTTAACTTCCATGTCTAACCCTGTCAGAGACATTGTACAGGTAGATTAACTTCCTGATTCTAACCCTGTAGAGACATTGTACAGTAGATTTAACTCCTATTCTAACCCTGTAGAGACATTGTACAGGTAGATTAACTTCCTTTCTAACCCTGTAGAGACATTGTACAGGTAGATTAACTTCCTGTTCTAACCCTGTAGAGACATTGTACAGGTAGATTAACTTCCTATTCTAACCCTGTAGAGACTTTGTACAGGTAGATTAACTTCCTTTCTAACCCTGTAGAAGACATTGTCAGGTAATTTAACTTCCTATTCTAACCCTGTAGAGACATTGTACAGGTAATTTAACTTCGTATTCTAACCCTGTAGACGACTTGTACAGGTAGATTTAACTTCCTATTCTAACCCTGTAGAGACATTGTACAGGTAGATTTTTAACTTCCTTTCTAAACCCTGTAGAGACATTGTACAGGTAGAGTTAACTTCCTGTTCTAACCCTGTAGAGACATTGTACATTAGAGTTAACTTCCTATTCTAACCCTGTGAGACATTGTACAGGTAAGTTAACTTCCTATTCTAACCCTGTAGAGACTTGTACAGGTAGAGTTAACTTCCTGTTCTAACCCTGTAGAGACATTGTACAGGTAGATTTAACTTCCTATTCTAACCCTGTAGAGACATTGTACAGGAGAGTTTAACTTCCTTTCTAACCCTGTAGAGACATTGTACAGGTAAGTTAAAACTTCCTGTTCTAACCCTGTAGAGACATTGTACAGGTAAATTTAACTTCCTGTTCTACCCTGTAGAGACATTGTACAGGTAAAGTTAACTTCCTTTCTAACCTTGTAGAGACATTGTACAGGTAGATTTAACTTCCTCTTCTAACCCTGTAGAGACATTGTACAGGTAGAGTTAACTTCCTGTTCTAACCCTGTAGACATTGTACCAGTAAAAGTTAACTTCCTATTCTAACCCTGTAGAGACATTGTCAAGGTAGAGTTTAACTTCCTGTTCTAACCCCTGTAAGAGACATTGTACAGTAGAGTTAACTTCCTGTTCTAACCCTGTAGAGACATTGTACAGGTAGAGTTAACTTCCTGTTCTAAACCCTGTAAGACATTGTACAAGTAGAGTTAACTTCCTGTTCTAACCCTGTAGAGACATTGTACAGGTAGAGTTAACTTTCCTGATTCTAACCTGTAGAGACATTGTCAGGGTAGATTTAACTCCCTGTTCTAACCCTGTAGAGACATTGTACAGGTAGAGTTAACTTCGCTAGTTTTCTAACCCTGTAGAGACATTGTACAGGTAGAGTTAACTTCCTGTCTAACCCTGTTAGAGACATTGTACGGTAGAGTTAACTTCCTTTCTAACCCTGTAGAGACATTGTACAGGTAGAGTTAACTTCCTGTTCTAACCCTGTAGAGACATTGTACAGGTAGAGTTTAACTTCCTATTCTAACCCTGTAGAGACATTGTACAGGTAGAGTTAACTTCCTGTATTCTAACCCTGTAGAGCATTGTACAGGTAGATTTACTTCCTATCTAACTTCAACTTGTAAGACATTGTACAGGTAAGTTAACTTCCTGTTCTAACCCTGTAAGACATTGTACAGGTAGATTTAACTTCCTGTTCTAACCCTGTAGAGACATTGTACAGGTAGAGTTTAACTTCCTGTTCTAACCCTGTAGAGACATTGTACAGGTAGAGTTTAACTTCCTATTCTAACCCTGTAGAGAACATTGTACAGGTAGAGTTAACTTCCTGTTCATAACCCTGTAGAGACATTGTACAGGTAGAGTTTAACTTCCTATTCTAACCCTGTAGAGACATTGTACAGGTAGATTAACTTCCTATTCTAACCCTGTAGAGACATTGTACAGGTAGATTTAACTTCCTTTCTAACCCTGTAGAGACATTGTAACGGTAGAGTTAACTTCCTGTTCTAACCCTGTAGAGACATTGTACAAGTAGATTGTAACTTCCTGATTCTAACTTGTTCTAACTTGTAGAGACATTGTACAGTAGATTAACTTCCTGTTCTAGCCACTTGTAAGACTTGTACATGTAGAGTTAACTTCCTGTTCTAACCCTGTAGAGACATTGTACAGGTAGATTTAAGTTCCTATTCTAACCCTGTAGAGACATTGTACAGGTAGATTTAACTTCTCTTCTAACCCTGTAGAAGACTTGTACAGGTTAGATTTAACTTCCTATTCTAACCCTGTAGAGACATTGTACAGGTAGAGTTAACTTCCTATTCTAACCCTGTAAGACATTGTACAGGTAGAGTTAACTTCCTGTTCTAACCCTGTAGAGACATTGTACAGGTAGAGTTAACTTCCTATTCTACCCTGTAGAGACATTGTACAGGTAAGTTTTAACTTCCTATTCTAACCCTGTAGAGACATTGTACAGTTAGAGTTACACTTCCTATTCTAACCCTAGAGACATTGTACAGGTAGAGTTAACTTCCTGTTCTAACCCTGTAGAGACATTGTACAGGTAGAGTTAACTTCCTATTCTAACCCTGTAGAGACATTGTACAGGTAGAGTTAACTTCCTGTTCTAACCCTGTAGAGACATTGTACAGGTAGATTTAACTTCCTAGTTCTAACCCTGTAGAGACATTGTACAGGTATAGTTAACTTCCTGTTCTAAACCCTGTAGAGACATTGTAAGGTAGAGTTAACTCCTGTTCTAAGCCTGTAGAGACATTGTACAGTGTAGAGTTACTTCCTGTTCTACTTTCTAAGCTTGTAAGCATGTTGTACAGTGTAGTTAACTTCCTATTCTAACCCTGTAGAGACATTGTACAGTTAAGTTTAACTTCCTTATTCTAACCCTGTAGAGACATTGTACAGGTAGAGTTAACTTCCTTTCTAACCCTGTAGAGACATTGTACAGTAGAGTTACACTTCCTGTTCTAACCTGTAGAGACATTGTACAGTAGATTAACGTTCCTGTTCTAACCCTGAAGACATTGTACAGGTAGATTTAACTTCCTATTCTAACCCTGTAGAGACATTGTACAGGTAGATTTAACTTCCTGTTCTAACCCTGTAGAGACATTGTCAGGGTAGATTTAACTTCCTATTCTAACCCTGTAGAGACATTGTACAGTAAGTTAACTTCCTGTTCAACCCTGTAGAGACATTGTAAGGTAGAGTTACTTCCTATTCTAACCCTGTATAGACCATTGTACAGGTAGAGTTAACTTCCTGATTACTGACAACCCTGTAGAGGACATTAGTAGAGCTCGTTAACGAGGCATTGTAAGAGATTTCAACTTCCTATTCTAACCCTGTAGAGACTATTGTAGCAGTTAGACGTTAACTTCCTATTCTAACCCGTGAGACATTGTACAGGTCGATATTAACTTCCTGTTCTAACCAAGCTTGTAAGACATTGTACAGGTAGAGTTTAACTTTCCTTTTCTAACCCTGTAGACAGGACATTGTACAGGGTAGATTAACTTCCGTTATAGCTTTTCTAAGCTCCTGTAGAGACATTGGTACACGGTAGAGTTAACTTCCTGTTCTAACCGAAACTTGTTCAGGTATAAATCGCTAACTTAGAGACATTGTACAGTAGAGTTTAACTTCCTAATTTCACCCTAGTAGATGACCATTTAAGTGTTAATTCCTGTTAACTGAGCTTGTTCTAACTCTGTAAGAGACATTGTACAGGTAGCTTTAACCTTCCTGTTTAGGTTTCAAGCTCTGTAAGACAATTGTACAGGGTTAGAGTTAACTCTCCTGTTCTACAGCCTTAGGTAGAACATTGCCAGGTAGAGTTATACTTCCTGTTCCTAAGACTTGTTCTAAGCTTGTAAGTACTTGTACAGGTTAAGTTAACTTCCTGTTTTAAACCCTGTAGAGACATAGTACAGGTAGAATTTAACGTTCTATTCTAACCACTGTAGAACATTGGTACAGGTATATTTACTTCGTATTCTAACCACTGTAGAGACATTGCTACATGTAGATTATACTTCTTCTAACCCTGTAGAGACATTGTACAGGTAGATATTAACTTCCATATTCTAACCTGTAGAGCATTGTACAGGTAGGAGTTTTTATAACTCTACTTCTACCCTGTAGAGACATGTACAGGTACAGTTAACGTTCCTGTTCTAACGCCCGTATGAGACATTGTACAGGTAGAGTTATACATTCCTATTCTAACCCTGTAGAGACAATTGTACTTGATGTTAACTTCCTATTCTACACCCTAGTAGAGAGGAACATGTACGGTAGTATTTAAACTTGCCTGATTCTAAACCCTGTAAGGACATTGTACAGGTAAAGTTTAACTCCTGATTATGCCGCGTAGAGACATCTGTACAGGTAGATCTTAAACTAAAGCTTCCTATTCTACGACCCTGTTAGAAGCAAAACATGATGATACCGGTACGTTTAAACTTTGTCTCAAAACAAATTCTAATCCTGCTCTAACCCTGTATAGAACAATTGTACACGATGATGATTATAACTTCCTACTTCTAAGTAATCTAACTCCCAAGTACAGAAAGCGGCAGACATTTAGTAACAGGTAGATGGTATAACTTCCTAATATCCTCAACCCTGTGTATTGACTTGACTACAAAAGGCAAGATTAACCTTTCCTGTATCTCTAATAACCCTGTAATGACATTGTAACGGTAAAGAGTTTAAATTGCCTATTCTAACTCTGTAGAGACATTGTCAGTGTAAGTTAACTTCCTAGTTTCTAACCCTGTAGCAAGTACATTGTACACAGGTAGAGTTACTTCCTGTCTAAGCCCTATAGAGACATTGTACAGGTAGGTTTAACGTTCCTATTCTAAGCCTGTTCAAGCGTAGGCTTATTGTCAGGGTAGAGATTAAATTCCCTGTTCTGAACCCTGTCAGAGACATTGTACGGTAGATATAATTACTTCCTTTCTAAACCCTGTGAGACACATTGTACAGGTAGAGTTAACTTCCTATTCTAACCATGTAAGACATTGTACCGGTAGATTTTAACTTCCTAGTTCTAACCCTGTAGAGGACTCTGTACAGGGTAGAGTTTTAACTTCCGATTCTACCCTGTAGAGACTTGATACATGTAGGTATTAACTTCCTGTTCTAACCCTGTATAGACATTGTTAAAGGTAGATTAACTTCCTATCTAACCCTTGTCAGAGACATTTGTACAGGTAGATTTAACTTCTACTTCACCCTGTGAGGACGTTGTACAGGTAGAGTTAACTTCCTTTTCTAACCCTGTAGAGACATTGTACAGAGTAGAGGTTAACTTCCTATTCTCAACCCTGTTAGAGATCATTGTAGTTAGAGTTTACTTCCTTTCTACTTTCAAGCCTGTAGAGACATTGTAAGCAGGTAGAGTTACTCGTTCCTGTTTCCTAACCTGTAAGAGACATTGTACGGTAGAGTTAACTTCTGTGATCTAACCCTGTAGAGGACATTGTACAGGTATAGTTAACTTCCCTGTTCTACCTGTAAGACATTGTAACAGGTAGAGTTTAACTTCCCCCCCTGCTCAATCCTGAAGAACATTGACATGGTAGTCTAACTTCGTCTAGCCTGTAGAGACATTGTACATGGTAGAGTTAACTTCTTTCTAACCCTGTAAGACAGTGTAGGACAGGTATAGTAGACTTCCTGTTACTAACCCTGTAGAGACATTGTAGGGAGAAACCTATTCTACCCTGTTACAGTAAGTTAGTAACTTCCTGTTCTAACCCTGTAGAGACATTTGTACCAGGTAGATTTAACTTCCTATTCTACCCTGGTAGAGACTTGTACAGGTAGAGTAACTTCACTATTCTACCCTGTAGAGACATTGTACAGGTGATTTAACTTCCTGTTTCTAACCCCTGAGAGACATCTGTCAGGTAAGATTAATCTTCCTATTTCTAACCCCTGTAGAGACATTGTTACAAGGTAGATTAACTTCCCTATAGTCTAACCCTGTAGAGACATTGTACGTTAGTTAACTTCTGTCAACTTGTCTAACGCTTGTAGAGACATTGTACAGGTAGATTTACATTCCTAGTTCTAACCACTGTAGAGACATGTGTACAGGTAGATTACTTCCTTTCTACCGTAATTAGAGCATTGTACAGGTAGAGTTTAACTTCCGTATTCTAACCCTGTATAGACATTGTTACAGCGGTAGAGTTAACTACCTGTTCTAACCTGTAGAGGACACTTGTATGTAGGTAGTTAACTTCCTGTTCTAACACCATGTAGAGACATTGTACGGTAGGAGTTTTAACTTCCTATTCCTACCCTTGTATAGACATTGTAGTATCAGTAGTTATCTCGTATACCTTACTTTTAAGTAGTTTCTGTCCTATTCTAACCCTGTAGAGACATTTGTAACAGGTAATGTTCGTTCCTGTTCATACCCTGTAGAGACATTGTACAGGTAGATTTAACTTCCTGTTCTAACCCTGTAGAGACATTGTAACAGGTAGATTTAACTTCCTGTTTCTAAGCCGCTGTAGAACCTTGTACGGTAAGTTAACTTCTCTATTCTAACCATGTGAGACATTGTAATTAGTAGATTCAACTTCCTATTCCTACCCTGTAGAGACATTGTATACAGTAGTATTTAACTTCCTATTCTACTCGTAGAGACATTGTACACGGTAAGTTAACTTCCTGTTCTAACTCCTGTCAGAGACATTGTACAGGTAGATTTAACTTCTGTTCTACACCTGTAGAACATTGTAGTTAAGTAGAATTTACAACTTCCTGATTCTAACCCTGTAAGACTTGTACACAGGTAGTTAACTTCTGATTCTAAAGCCCAGTAAGAGAACTTGGTACCGGTAGAGTTAACTTCCTTTCTAAGCGTTCTAGGTGTAAGACTTGTAAGGTCAGAAGTGTTAACTTCCTTGTTCTAACCCTGTAGAGACTTCGTACAGGTAGAGTGAACTCTCCTGTTCTACGCCTGTAAGCGCATTGTACAAGGTATGAATTTAACTTCCTAGTTCTAACCTGTAGAGACATTTTCGGGTAACATTGACACTTCCTATTCTAACCCTGTAGAGACATGTACATGGTAGAACGATTAACTTCCTAGTTCTAACCTGTAGAGACATTGTTAACAGAGTAAGAGTTGGAACTCCTATTCTACCCTGTAGAGACAAATTGTACATGGAAATGTAACTTCCTATTCTAACCCCTGTAGAGACACTTGTACAGGTAAGATTAACTTCCTATTCTAAACCCGTAGAGACATTTAACCGGTTAGATTTAACTTCCTATTCTAACCCTTGTAAGACATTGTAAAGTTTAGAGTTAAACTTCCATTCTAACCCTGTAGAGACATTGTACGGTAGCAAGAGTTAACTTCCTGTTCTAACCCGTTTAGTAGACATTGTGACAGTGATAGTTAACTTCCTTTCTACACCCGTGAGACAGTGTGTACAGGTAGAGTTACTTCCTGTTTCTAACCCTAGTAGACATTGTACAGGTAGAAGTTTAACTTCCTGTTTCTAACCCTGTAATGAGACACTTGTAAAGGTAGGAGTTTAAATTCCTGTTGTTTTCTAACTCTGTAGAAGACATTGTACAGTAGAGTTAACTTCCTTTTCTAACCCGTTAGAGACATTGTACAAGGTCAGAGTAACTTCCTGTGTTCTAACCCTGTAGAGAGACATTGTAGCAGGTAAGTTACTTCTGTTTCTAACCCTGTAGAGAACATTAGTACAGTGTACGATTATAACTTCCTATTTCTACACCTGTAGAGACATTGTCAGGTAATTGAACTTCCTATTCTAACCATGTAAGAACATTGTATCAGGTCGATTTAACTTCCTATTCTAACACCTGTGAGAACATTGTACAGTAGATGTAACTTCCGTTCTAACCCCCTGTAGAGAATTGTACAGGAAGATGTATACTTCCTATTCTAACCCTGTAGATACATTGTGACAAGGTAGAGTTACTTCCTAGTTCTAAACCTCGTTAGAGTACATTGTACAGGTAATTTAAACTTCCTATTCTCGCAACCCTGTAGAGACCTATGTACAGGTAAGATTTACCTTCCTTTACAACCCTGTAGAGACATTGTACCGTAAGTTAACTTCCTGTTCTAACTGTAGACATTGTACAGGTAGATTAACTTCCTTATCTAACCCTGTAGAGACATTGTACAGTAGAGTTACCGTCCTTTCTAACCCTGTAGAGACATTGTACAGGTAGAGTTAACTTTCCTGTTCTACGACTGGTATGAGACATTGTAGCGTAGAGTTAAACTCTTCTAGCTTGTTCTAAGCTTGGTAGAGTGACATTGTACAGGTCGAGTTTAACTTCCGTTCGTAACCCTAGTTAAGACATTGTACAGGTAAACTTTTACTTAGCTTGTAATAACCCTATGTCTAACCCTGTAAGAGCATTGTACAGGTGATTAACGTCCGTTTCTAAAACCCTGTAGAGACATATGTACAGAGTGAGAGTTTAACTTCCTATTCTAACCCTGTGAGACATTGTACGTGTAATTTAACTTCCTTTCTAACCCTGTAGAGCACAGTTGTACAGGTAGAGATTTACCTTCCGCTTTCTAACCTGTAGAAGACATTGGTACAGGTAGACATTATATTCCTATCTAACCCTGTATATACATTGTACAGGTATGATTTAACTTCCTATCTATACACCCAGTAGAGACATTGTACCGGTAGAGTTTAACTTCCTATTCAAGTAGACATTTACGGTAGATACTTCCTGTTCAGAGACCTTAAAGCTTGGACAGGTAGAGTAACTTTCCTGTTCGTAACCCTGTAGAGAGACAATTGTACAGAGATTGTGAACTTCCTGTTCTAAGCCTTAGAGAACATGTAACAGGTAGAGTTAACTTCCTGTTCTAAGCTCTAGCTTGTAGAGACATTGTACATGTAGAGTTGACTATACCTGTTCTAAACCTGGGAGACATTGTACGATAGATGTTAAACTTCCTTTTCTACACCTCAGTAAGAGCTACATTGTGAAGGTAGAGTTACTTCCTGTCGCAGCTGTTCTAACGCCTGTAGAGACATTGTACAGGTAGAGTTTAACTTCCTTTCTAAACCTGTAGAGACATTGTACAGGTAGAGTTAACTTCGCTTTCGAACAACCTAGTAGAACATATGTACAGGTTAATTTAACTTTCCTGTTCTAACCCCTGTAGTAGCCATTGTACAGTAGAGTTAACTTCCTGTCTAACCCTGTAGACGAACATTGGTACAATGTAGATTAACCTTCCTATGTACTAACCCCTAGTGAGACATTGTACAGGTAGACGTGTGAACTTCCTGTTATCTACGCTCTACTGTAGAGACATTGTACCGTAGGTTAAATTCCTGTTCTAACCTGTACGCACACATTGTACAGAGTTAGAGTTTAACTCTCTGTTCTAACGCCTGTAGAGACATTGTATAACAGGTAGAAGTTAACTTCCTGTTTCTAACCTAGTAGAGACATTGTTACAGGTAGAGTTAACTTTCCTTTCTAAGCTTGTTCTAAGACCTGTATATACACATTGTACAGGTAGACGTTACTATCCTGTTCTAACCCTGTACGAGACCTTGTAACGTAGAGTTGAACTATCCTATTCTAACCCTGTAGAGACATTGTACAGGTACGAATTACTTTCCTATTCTGAACCCTGTAGAGACATTGTACAAGGTAGATTTTAACTATCCTTTTCTATTTATTCTAACCTGTAGAGACAATATGTCAGGTAGAGATTAACTTCTATTCTAACCCTGTAGAGACATTGTACAGTAGACGATTTAACATTCCTTGTTCTAAACTTGTCAAACCTTGTAGAGACATTGTACATGTAAGTTAACTTCCTGTTCAACTTCTAACTTAAGCTTTCATAGGTACCTGTTAAAGACTGTGGAAGGACATTGTACAGGTGAATTTTACTTCCTATTCCTAACCCTTAGAGACATGTACAGTAAGTTAACTTCCGTATTCACCCTTATTGACCGGAATGTCTGTAAGTAAATCGTGTGCACAGTATTCTGCAAACTCGTGTGTGTGTAGTGAGCATTGTACAGGTTAGTTAAATTCCTCTTTTCTAATCCCTGTAAACACTTGTACAAGGTAGATTTAACTTCACTTTCTAACCCTGTAAGACTTGTACAGGTAGATGTTAACTTTCCTATTCTAACCCTGTAGAGACATGTAACAGTATAGAGTTTAACTCCTTGTTCTAACCTTTTACATGTAGAACATTGTAGCAGGTAGATATTAACTTTCCTGTTCCATCTAACCTGTAGAGACATTGTACAGGTAGAGTTTAACTTCCTGTTCTAACCTTAGAGACATTGTACAGGTAGAGTTAACTTTCCTGTTCTAATCCCTGTTAGAGACATTGACAGGTAGAGTTAACTTCCTGGTTCTACAGCTTTTCTATCTCTGTAGAACATCTGTCAAGGTATGTTAACTCCTGATTCTAAACCCTGTAGAGCATTGTACAGGTAGAGTTAACTTCCTGTTCTAACCCTGTAGAGACTTGTACAGGTAGATGTTAACTTCCTATTCTAGAAGCCTGTAGAGAACATTGTACAGGTAAATTAACTTTCCTGTTCTACAGACTTGCAGCTGTCAGAGACATTGTACAGGTAAGATTAACTTCCTATATCTAACCCTGTAGAGAGCATTGTACAAGGTAAAGTTAACCCCTTTTTTATCCTTTCTAACTCGGTAGAGACATTGTACAAGGAATGTTACTTCCTATTTAAACCCTGTATAGACATTACAGGGTAGATGTTACTTCCATTCTACCTTAGAGACTTGTAGGAGATTCTCCATTTTGTATCATGTACGGGAGCATTAACTTCCTGTTCTAACCCTTAGAGACATTGTACAGGTAGATTTAACTTCTCTATTCTAACCTGTAAGCATTGTACGGAGAGTTAACTTCCGTTCTAACCCTGTAGAGACATTGGACAGGTAGAATTTTTACTTCCTGTTCTAACCCTGTAAGACATTGTACAGGTACAGTTAACTTCCTTTTCTAACCCTGTAGAGACATTGTACAGGTAGAGTTAACTTCCTGTTCTAAAGCCTGTAGAGACATTGTACAGGTAGAGTTTTATACTTCCTGTTCTAAGCTTGTTCTAAGCTTGTAGAGACTTGTACAGGTAGAGTTAACTTCCTGTTTCTCACCCTGTAGAGACATTGTACATGTAGAGTAACGTTCCTGTTCTAAACCCGTATAACATTGTACATGTAGAGTTAACTTTCCTGTTCTAAGCCTATAGAGACATTGTACAGGTAGAGTTAAACATTCCTGTTCTAAAGCTTGTTCTAAGCTTGTAGAGACATTGTACAGGTTGAGTTTAACTTCCTGTTTCTAACCCTGTAGAGACATGTACAGGTAGAGTTACTTCCCCTATTCTAACCCGTAGAGACATGTCAGCAGTAGAGTTACTTCCTTTCTAACCCGTAGAGACATGTAAGGTAATTTAACTTCCTATCTAACCCTGTAGAAACATTGTACAGTAGAAAGTTTAACTTCCTATTCTAACCCAGTAGAGACTATTGTACCGTAGAGTTAACTTCCTTTCTACCCTGTAGAAGACATTGTACGGGTAGATTTACTTCCTGTGGCTAACCCTGTAGAGACATTGTACAGTAGAGTTAACTTCCTGTTCTAAGCCTATAGAGACTTGTTACAAGTAGAAGTTAACTTCCTGTTCTAAGCTTGTTCTAAGCTGTAATAGACATTGTACAGTAGAGTTACTTCTGTTCTAAAACCCTGTAGAGACATTGTAACAGGTTATAGTTAACTTCCTGTTCTAACCTGTAGAGACATTTGTAGAGGTATAGTAACTTCCTGTTTCTAACCCTGTAGAGACATTGTGCAGGTAGATTTAACTTCTATTCTAACCCTGTAGAGACATTGTACAGGTAGAGTTAACTTCCTATTTCTAACCTGTAGAGACATTGTACAGGTAGGATTTAACTCCTGTTCTAACCTGTAGAGACATTTTACAGGTAGTTAACTTCCTTTCTAACCTGTAGAGACCATTGTCATGTAATTGAACTTCCTATCTAACCCTGTATAGACATTGTACAGGTAGAGTTTAACTTCCTGTTCTAACCCAGTAGGAGACATTGTACCGGTAAGTTTACTTCCTGTTTCTAACCCTGAGAGCATTGTACAGGTAGAGTTAACTTCCTGTTCTAACCCTGTAGAGACATTGTACAGGTAGAGTTTTTTTTATTGTTTTTTTGTGTTTTGTTTTTTTTTTTTTTAACTTCCTGTTCTAAGCCTATAGAGACTTTGTAAGGTAGAGTTAACTTCCTGTTCTAAACTTGTTCTAAGCTTGTAGAGACATTGTACGGGTAGAGTTAACTTCACTGTTCTAACCCTGTAAACATTGTACAGGTAGAGTTAAACTTCCTATTCTAACCCTGTAAAAGACATTGTACGGTAGGAGTTTAACTTCTCTATTCTAACCCTGTAGAGGACATTGTACAGGTAGATTTAACTTCCTATTCTAACCCTGTAGAGACATTTGTACAGGTGAGTTACTTCCTATTCAACGCCTGTAGAGACCATTGTGCAGTAGTTAACTTCCTGTTTCTAACCCTGGTAGAGACATTGTTACAGGTAGAGTTAACTTTCTATTCTAACCCTGTAGAGACTTGTACGTTAGAGTTAACTTCCTATTGCTACCCCTGTAGCGACATTTGTACAGGTTAGAGTTTAACTCCTATTCTAACCCTGTCGAGACATTGTACAGTGAGTTAACTTCCTATTCTAACCCTGTCGAACATTGTACAGGTAGAGTTAACTTCCCTGTTCTAACCCTGTAGAGCCATTGTACAGTAGATTTAACTTCCTATTCTAAATCCTGTAGAGACTTGTACAGGTAGATTTAACTTCTATCTAAACCCCTGTAGAGACATTGTACAGGTTGAGTTAACTTCCTGTTTCTAACCCTGTAGAGACATGTACAGGGTAATTTAACTTCCTGTTCTAACCTGTATAAGACATTTGTACAGGGTAGAGTTTTTTTACTTTCCTATTCTAACCCTGTAATACATTGTACAGTAGAGTTTAACTTCCTGTTTCTACCTGTTAGAGAAATTGTACAGGTAGAGTTAACTTCCCTGTTCTAAGCTTGTTCTAAGCTTGTAAGAAACATTGTACATGTAGAGTTAACTTCCCTGTTCTACTCTGTAGAGAATTGTACGGTAGAGTTAATTCCTGTTCTAACCTGTAGAGAATTGTACAGGTAATTTAACTTCCTATTCTAACCCTGTAGAGACATGTACAGGTAAATTTTAACTTCCTATTCTAACCCTGTAGGACATGGTACAGGTAGATTTAACTTCCTATTCTAACCCCTGTTAGAGACATTGTACAGGTAAAATGTAACTTCCTATTCTAACACTGTAAGACATTTGTACAGGGAAAATGTAACTTCCTATTCTAACCCGTAGAGCATTGGTAAGCAGTTAGATTTAAACTTCCTATTCTAACCCTGTAGAGACATTGTACAGTTAGAATTTAACTTCCTATTCTTAACCCTGTAAGACTGTACGGTAGAGTTAACTTTCCTATTCTAACCCTTAGAGACATTGTAGGTATATTACTTCCTATTCTAACCCTTTAGAGACATTGTACGGTAGATGTTTAACTTCCTGTTCTAACCTGTAGAGACCTTGTAACAGGTAGATTGTTAACTGTCCCTGTTCTAACCCTGTAAGAGACAATTGTACAGGGTACAGTTAACTTCCGTTCGATATGGACCCTGTGGGGACATTGTAACAGGTAGAGTTACTTCCTGTTCTAAGCCTGTAGAGACATTGTACAGGTAGAGTTAACTTCCTGTTCTAAGCTTGTTCTAAGCTTGTAGAGACATTGTACAGGTAGAGTTAACTTCCTGTTCTAACCCTGTAGAGACATTGTACAGGTAGAGTTAACTTCCTGTTCTAACCCTGTAGAGACATTGTACAGGTAGAGTTAACTTCCTGTTCTAACTATAGAGACATTGTAACAAGGTAGGAGTTAACTTCCTGTTCTAAGCTTGTTCTAAGCTTGTAGAGACATTGTAACAGGTAGAGTTAACTTCCTGTTCTACCCCTGTAGAGACATTGTACAGTTAGAGTTATTCCTATTCTAACCCTGTAGAGACATTGTACAGGTAGAGTTACTTCCTATTCTGAACCCTGTAGAGACATTGTAATTTAGATTTAACTCCATTCTAACCCTGTAGAGACATTGTACAGGTAGAGTTAACTTCCTATTCTAACCCTGTAGAGACCTTGGTACAGGTAGAGTTAACTTCCTGTTCTAACCTCTGTAGAGACATTGGTACATGTAGAGTTAACTTCCTATTCTACCCCTTTAGAGACATTGTACAAGGTAGAGTTAACTTCCTATTCTTAACCCTGTAGAGACCCTTGTACAGAGGTTAGATTTAACTTCCTATTCTAGCCCTGTAAGACATTTGTACATGTAGAGTTAACTTCCTATTCTAACCCTGTAAGTAATTGTACAGGTAGATTTAACTTCCTGTTCTATACCCTGTAGAGACAATTTGTACCTAGATTTAACTTCCTATTCTAACCCGTAGAGACATTGTACAGGTAAGTTAACTTCCTGTTCTAAACCTGTAAACATTGTGTACGTAATTTAACTTCCTGTTCTAACCCTGTAGAGACTTTGTACAGGTAGAGTTTACTTCCTATTCTAACCCTGTAGAGACATTGTACAGGTAGAGTTAACTTCCTGTTCTAACCCTGTAAGACATTGTACAGGTAGAGTTAACTTCTGTCTAAGCCTGTAAGACCATTGTACATAGAGTTAACTTCCTGTTCTAAGCTTGTTCTAAGCTTGTAGAAACATTGTACAGGTAGAGTTAACTTCCTGTTCTAACCCTGTAGAGACATTGTACAGGTAGAGTTAACTTCCTGTTCTAACCCTGTAGAGACATTGTACAGGTAAATTTAACTTCCTATTCTAACCCTGTAGAGACATTGACAGGTAAATTTAACTTCCTATTTCTAACCTGTAGAGACATTGTACAGTAGATTTAACTTCCTATTCTAACCCTGTAGAGCCATTGTACAGGTAATGTAACTTCCTATCTAACCTGTAAGAGACATTGTACCGGAAATGTAACTTCCTATTCTACCCTGTAGAGAATTGTACAGGGTCGATTTAACTTCGCTATTCTAACCCTGTAGAGACTTGTACGTAGATTTAACTTCCTATTCTAACCCTGTAGATACATTGTACAGGTAGAGTTAACTTCCCTATTCTAACCCTGTAAGACATTGTACAGGTAGATTTAACTTCTATTCTAACCCTGTAGAAGACATTGTACGGTAGTTTAACTTCCTATCTATACCGTTTTTTTCCCTGTAGAGGACAGTGTACCGTAGAGTTACTTCCTGTTTCTATACCCTGTAGACATGTACGGTAGATTTAAACTTCCTGTTCTAACCCTGTGAGACATTGTACCGGTAGAGTTAACTCCTTTTCTAAGCTAACCACTGTAGAGATCCATTGTATCAGTTAGTATTTAACTTCCTGTTACTAACCCTGTCGAGACATTGTACAGGTAGACAGTTCCTTCCTGTTCTAACCCGTGTAGAGCATTGTACAGGTAGAGTTAACTTCTGTTCTAAGCTGTAGAGACATTGTCCAGGTAGAGTTAACTTCTGTTCTAAGCTTGTTCTAGAGCTTGTAGAGACATTGACAGGTAGAGTTAACTTCCCTTTCTATACCCTGTAGAGACCATTGTAACAGGTAGAGTTAACTTCCTGTTCTAACCCTGTAGAAGACATTGTACAGGTATGAAGTTAAACTTCCTGGTTCTAACCCTGTAAGAGACATTTGTACAGGTAGAGTTAACTTCCTGTTCTAAGCCTGTTAGAGACATTGTACAGGTAGAGTTAACTTCCTGTTTCTAAGCTTGTAGAGAACATTGTACAGGTAGATTTAACGTCCTATTCTAACCCTGTAGAGACTTGTAACAGGTAGAGTTAACTTCCTATTCTAACCTGTGAGACATTGTCAGGTAGAGTTACCTTCTAGTCTAAACCCTGTAAGACATTGTAACAGGTTAGTTAACTTCCTATTCTCACCCTGTAAGAGACATGTACAGGTAGATTAACTCCTATTTCTAACCCGGTAGATACATTCTATCAGTTAATTTAACTTCCTCTGTTCTAACCCTGTAGAGACATTGTAACAGGTCGGATTTACTTCCTATTCTAACCCTGTAGAGACATGTACAGTAAATTAACTTACTGTTCTAACCCTGTAGGACATTGTACAAGGTAGATTTACTTCCTATTCTAACCCTGTAGAGACATTTGCTACCGGTAAGTTTAACTTTCGCTGTTCTAACCCTGGTAAGACATTGACAGTAGATTTACTTCCTGTTCTAACCCTGTAGAACATTTGTACAGGTAGCGTTAACTTCCGGTTTCTACCCTGTAGAGGAGACTGTACGGTAGAGTTAACTTCCTTTCTAACCCTGTAGAGACAATTGTGACAGGTAGAGTTTACTTCCTATTCTAACCCTGTAAAGACATTGTACAGGTAGGTTTACTTCCTATTCTAACCCTGTAGAGACATTGTACCGGTAGAGTTACTTCCCTGTTCTAGGAGGCATTTTCTAAGCTTTTGGAGACATTGTAACAGGTAGAGTTGAGCTTCCTGTTCTAACCCTGTAGAACATTGTACAGGTAGAGTTTTAACTTCCTATTCTAACCCTGTAAAGACATTGTACAGTAGTGTTAACATTCCTATTCTAACCCCTGTAGAGACATTGTACAGGTAGATTTAACTTTCTCCACTTTCTAACCCTGTCGAGACCTTGTAACAGGTAGAGTTAACTTCCTATTCTAACCCTTTAGAGACATTGTACAGTAGAGTTAAACTTCCTGTTCTAACCCTGTAGAGTACATTGTAAGAGGTAGAGTTAACTTCCTGTTCTACTAACTACCCCCCCTTGGTTTTTAGAGACATGTAATGGTAGATTTAACTTCCTATTCTTACCCTGTAATAGCACATTGTAACAGGTAGAGTTAACTTCCTATTCTAACCTGTAGAGGACATTGTAACAGGTAAGTTAATTTCCTGTTCCTAAAGCTTGTTTCTAAGCTGTAGAAACATGTACGGGTAGAGTTTAACTTCCTGTTCTAACACCCTGTAGAGCGTTGCACACACACCACTGAACCAGAGGCACACGGGCAACACAGCCAAACATTTGGAGTGATTATTGTCTTTGGAGAAACTCTGCAATTAATCAAAGTGAGAATCATCATGACATTGTGATTGAATATGAGACCACAACGAATATCTGACTACTGTGGAAATGCTGACATCACTGACTGACTGGTTCATAATGAATATTCTCTGTACTGTGATGTTACCGACTGACTGACTGGTTCATAATGAATATTCTCTCTGTACTGTGATGTTACCTACTGACTGACTGGTTCATAATGAATATTCTCTGTACTGTGATGTTACCGACTGACTGACTGGTTCATAATGCATATTCTCTGTACTGTGATGTTACTGACTGACTGGTTCATAATGAATATTCTCTGTACTGTGATGTTACCTACTGACTGACTGGTTCATAATGAATATTCTCTGTGATGTTACCTACTGACTGACTGGTTCATAATGAATATTCTCTGTACTGTGATGTTACCTACTGACTGACTGGTTCATAATGAATATTCTCTGTACTGTGATGTTACCTACTGACTGACTGGTTCATAATGAATATTCTCTGTACTGTGATGTTACCGACTGACTGACTGGTTCATAATGAATATTCTCTCTGTACTGTGATGTTACCGACTGACTGACTGGTTCATAATGAATATTCTCTCTGTACTGTGATGTTACTGACTGGTTCATAATGAATATTCTCTGTACTGTGATGTTACTGACTGGTTCATAATGAATATTCTCTCTGTACTGTGATGTTACTGACTGGTTCATAATGAATATTCTCTGTACTGTTATGTTACTGACTGACTGGTTCATAATGAATATTCTCTGTACTGTGATGTTACTGGCTGGTTCATAATGAATATTCTCTGTACTGTGATGTTACTGACTGGTTCATAATGAATATTCTCTCTGTACTGTGATGTTACTGACTGGTTCATAATGAATATTCTCTCTGTACTGTGATGTTACTGACTGGTTCATAATGAATATTCTCTGTACTGTGATGTTACTGACTGACTGGTTCATAATGAATATTCTCTGTACTGTTATGTTACCTACTGACTGACTGGTTCATAATGAATATTTTCTGTACTGTGATGTTACCTACTGACTGACTGGTTCATAATGAATATTCTCTGTACTGTGATGTTACTGACTGGTTCATAATGAATATTCTCTGTACTGTGATGTTACCTACTGACTGACTGGTTCATAATGAATATTCTCTGTGATGTGATGTTACTGACTGACTGGTTCATAATGAATCTTTTCTGTACTGTGATGTTACCGACTGGTTCATAATGAATATTCTCTGTACTGTGATGTTACTGACTGGTTCATAATGAATACTCTCTGTGATGTGATGTTACTGACTGACTGGTTCATAATGAATATTCTCTGTACTGTGATGTTACTGACTGGTTCATAATGAATATTCTCTGTACTGTGATGTTACTGACTGACTGGTTCATAATGAATATTCTCTGTACTGTGATGTTACTGACTGACTGACTGGTTCATAATGAATATTCTCTCTGTACTGTGATGTTACTGACTGGTTCATAATGAATATTCTCTCTGTATTGTGATGTTACTGGCTGGTTCATAATGAATATTCTCTGTACTGTGATGTTACTGACTGGTTCATAATGAATATTCTCTCTGTACTGTGATGTTACTGACTGGTTCATAATGAATATTCTCTCTGTACTGTGATGTTACTGACTGGTTCATAATGAATATTCTCTGTACTGTGATGTTACTGACTGGTTCATAATGAATATTCTCTGTACTGTGATGTTACCTACTGACTGACTGGTTCATAATGAATATTTTCTGTGATGTTACTGACTGACTGGTTCATAATGAATATTCTCTGTACTGTGATGTTACTGACTGGTTCATAATGAATATTCTCTGTGATGTGATGTTACTGACTGACTTGTTCATAATGAATATTCTCTGTACTGTGATGTTACTGACTGACTGGTTCATAATGAATATTCTCTGTACTGTGATGTTACTGACTGACTGGTTCATAATGAATATTCTCTGTACTGTGATGTTACTGACTGGTTCATAATGAATATTCTCTGTGATGTTACCGACTGACTGATATGTTTGTTTTCGTCTCTCAGATGCAAGAACAACATCATTGGTCGTCGGTGTAATCGCTGCACCCATGGTTTCTATGGTTACCCCAACTGTAGGCCATGTGACTGCAACGACGCGGGGACAGAGGAGGAAGTGTGTGACTCTTACACGGGACGATGCCTCTGCAAGGTCAGACCTGTCCGTGTCCACACTCCCTCCTGTCCGTGTCCACACTCCCTCCTGTCCGTGTCCACACTCCCTCCTGTCCGTGTCCACACTCCCTCCTGTCCGTGTCCACACTCCCTGCTGTCCGTGTCCACACTCCCTCCTGTCCGTGTCCACACTCCCTCCTGTCCGTGTCCACACTCCCTCCTGTCCGTGTCCACACTCCCTCCTGTCCGTGTCCACACTCCCTCCTGTCCGTGTCCACACTCCCTCCTGTCCGTGTCCACACTCCCTCCTGTCCGTGTCCACACTCCCTCCTGTCCGTGTCCACACTCCCTCCTGTCCGTGTCCACACTCCCTGCTGTCCGTGTCCACACTCCCTGCTGTCCGTGTCCACACTCCCTCCTGTCCGTGTCCACTCTCCCTCCTGTCCGTGTCCACACTCCCTCCTGTCCGTGTCCACACTCCCTCCTGTCCGTGTCCACACTCCCTGCTGTCCGTGTCCACACTCCCTGCTGTCCGTGTCCACACTCCCTGCTGTCCGTGTCCACACTCCCTGCTGTCCGTGTCCACACTCCCTGCTGTCCGTGTCCACACTCCCTGCTGTCCGTGTCCACTCCACCCTACTGTCCGTGTGAACTCCACCCTACTGTCTGTGTGAACTCCACCCTACTCTCTGTGTGAACTCCACCCTACTGCCTGTGTGAACTCCACCCTACTGCCTGTGTGAACTCCACCCTACTGTCTGTGTGAACTCCACCCTACTGCCTGTGTGAACTCCACCCTACTGCCTGTGTGAACTCCACCCTACTGCCTGTGTGAACTCCACCCTACTGTCTGTGTGAACTCCACCCTACTGTCTGTGTGAACTCCACCCTACTGCCTGTGTGAACTCCACCCTACTGCCTGTGTGAACTCCACCCTACTGTCTGTGTGAACTCCACCCTACTGCCTGTGTGAACTCCACCCTACTGCCTGTGTGAACTCCACCATACTGTCTGTGTGAACTCCACCCTACTGTCTGTGTGAACTCCTCCCTACTGTCTGTGTGAACTCCACCCTACTGCCTGTGTGAACTCCACCCTACTGTCTGTGTGAACTCCACCCTACTGCCTGTGTGAACTCCACCCTACTGCCTGTGTGAACTCCACCATACTGTCTGTGTGAACTCCACCCTACTGTCTGTGTGAACTCCTCCCTACTGTCTGTGTGAACTCCACCCTACTGCCTGTGTGAACTCCACCCTACTGTCTGTGTGAACTCCACCCTACTGCCTGTGTGAACTCCACCCTACTGCCTGTGTGAACTCCACCATACTGTCTGTGTGAACTCCACCCTACTGCCTGTGTGAACTCCACCCTACTGCCTGTGTGAACTCCACCCTACTCTCTGTGTGAACTCCACCCTACTCTCTGTGTGAACTCCACCCTACTCTCTGTGTGAACTCCACTCTACTGTCTGTGTGAACTCCACCCTACTGCCTGTGTGAACTCCACCCTACTGCCTGTGTGAACTCCACCCTACTGCCTGTGTGAACTCCACCATACTGTCTGTGTGAACTCCACTCTACTGTCTGTGTGAATTCCACCCTACTGTCTGTGTGAACTCCACCCTACTCTCTGTGTGAACTCCACCCTACTCTCTGTGTGAACTCCACCCTACTCTCTGTGTGAACTCCACTCTACTGTCTGTGTGAACTCCACCCTACTGCCTGTGTGAACTCCACCCTACTGCCTGTGTGAACTCCACCCTACTGCCTGTGTGAACTCCACCCTACTGTCTGTGTGAACTCCACCCTACTGTCTGTGTGAACTCCACCCTACTGTCTGTGTGAACTCCACCCTACTCTCTGTGTGAACTCCACCATACTGTCTGTGTGAACTCCACCCTACTCTCTGTGTGAACTCCACCATACTGTCTGTGTGAACTCCTCCCTACTGTCTGTGTGAACTCCACTCTACTCTCTGTGTGAACTCCACCATACTGTCTGTGTGAATTCCACCCTACTCTCTGTGTGGACTCCACCCTACTGTCTGTGTGAACTCCACTCTACTCTCTGTGTGAACTCCACCATACTGTCTGTGTGAACTCCTCCCTACTGTCTGTGTGAACTCCACCCTACTGCCTGTGTGAACTCCACCCTACTGCCTGTGTGAACTCCACCCTACTGTCTGTGTGAACTCCACCCTACTGTCTGTGTGAACTCCACCCTACTGCCTGTGTGAACTCCACCCTACTGTCTGTGTGAACTCCACCATACTGTCTGTGTGAACTCCACCCTACTCTCTGTGTGAACTCAACTCTACTCTCTGTGTGAACTCCACCCTACTGTCTGTGTGAATTCCACCCTACTCTCTGTGTGAACTCCACCCTACTGTCTGTGTGAACTCCACTCTACTCTCTGTGTGAACTCCACCATACTGTCTGTGTGAACTCCTCCCTACTGTCTGTGTGAACTCCACCCTACTGCCTGTGTGAACTCCACCCTACTGCCTGTGTGAACTCCACCCTACTGTCTGTGTGAACTCCACCCTACTGTCTGTGTGAACTCCACCATACTGTCTGTGTGAACTCCACCCTACTGCCTGTGTGAACTCCACCATACTGTCTGTGTGAACTCCACCATACTGTCTGTGTGAACTCCACCCTACTGTCTGTGTGAACTCCACTCTACTGTCTGTGTGACCTCCACCCTACTGTCTGTGTGAACTTTACTTTAATGTCAATGTAAAATGTATTTCCTCTCTCTGCTACATAACATAATGAATCATTTTTTTCGTGCATACTTAGATTGGTATTTAGAGGCAGATTAAGTTATTTCATTTTTCATGGTCCTTCGAGTTGGATATGTTCAACCAGGAAGCAGATCCTCACAAGGACGTTATTGGCCAAAGTAGCAGAACTTTGTCCCTTTCCTTTTTCAGGAGAATGTCCAGGGTGGTCGTTGTGACCAGTGCAGAGTGGAGACCTTCCACCTTGACCCCACCAACCCTAAAGGTTGCACTTCCTGTTTCTGTTTCGGAGCCACCAACCGCTGCCGTAGCTCTGAGAAACGACGGACTGAGGTAGAGAACAGAGGACAGAGGGATGTGCTTATCAGAACAGAGGACAGAGGGATGTGCTTATCAGTACAGAGGACAGAGGGATGTGCTTATCAGTACAGAGGACAGAGGGATGTGCTTATCAGTACAGAGGACAGAGGGATGTGCTTATCAGAACAGAGGACAGAGGGATGTGCTTATCAGTACAGAGGACAGAGGGATGTGCTTATCAGTACAGAGGACAGAGGGATGTGCTTATCAGTACAGAGGACAGAGGGATGTGCTTATCAGTACAGAGGACAGAGGGATGTGCTTATCAGTACAGAGGACAGGGGGATGTGCTTATCAGAACAGAGGACAGAGGGATGTGCTTATCAGAACAGAGGACAGAGGGATGTGCTTATCAGTACAGAGGACAGAGGGATGTGCTTATCAGTACAGAGGACAGAGGGATGTGCTTATCAGTACAGAGGACAGAGGGATGTGCTTATCAGAACAGAGGACAGAGGGATGTGCTTATCAGTACAGAGGACAGAGGGATGTGCTTATCAGTACAGAGGACAGAGGGATGTGCTTATCAGTACAGAGGACAGAGGGATGTGCTTATCAGTACAGAGGACAGAGGGATGTGCTTATCAGTACAGAGGACAGAGGGATGTGCTTATCAGAACAGAGGACAGGGGGATGTGCTTATCAGAACAGAGGACAGGGGGATGTGCTTATCAGTACAGAGGACAGGGGGATGTGCTTATCAGAACAGAGGACAGGGGGATGTGCTTATCAGAACAGAGGACAGGGGGATGTGCTTATCAGAACAGAGGACAGAGGGATGTGCTTATCAGAACAGAGGACAGAGGGATGTGCTTATCAGTACAGAGGACAGGGGGATGTGCTTATAGTTGTGTGTGTTTGCTCAACAGTTTCATATTTTGCCCGCAGGTTCCCAGATTATATTACAACTGTCATAAAACTCAGGAGATGTACTGTTTGTTCTGCAACACAATTGAGTTTTAAATCAATGCTGTGTGGTTTAAGTAAAGTTTGTTTTACACGTATTAACATTGTTTATGTGTAGTAATATGTCATGTGTATAATCCCCAGGTGATAGACATGATGGGTGCTGCTGGGAGCAGACAGACAGGAAGTGTTATATTAATGTTATTATACCATCTCTATAGGTGATGGACATGATGGTCTGGGTGCTGCTGGGAGCAGACAGACAGGAAGTTCCTGTGACAGTATATCCTGGACAGGATGTGGTGGAGGCGGACCTTGATGATGTACCTGATGTCTACCAAGACCTCCTGTGGCACGCTCCTAGAACATACCTGGGAGACAAGGTACGGACAATATACCACATGATAAAACACAAGTTATTATCGGAAAACAGTATTGTTATATATAAATGGCATTGTCTCCTCTTCAACATACGTACATACAGGTTCAGAGTTCAACATTTGTACGTTTTAGTAATTTAGCAGATACTGATCCAGAGAAATTGACAGTTAGTAAGTCTTATCCTGCCAAAAGCAATGAGGCTAACACCTCTGACCCATTGTCTGTTAAACAATAATTAGATCAACTGTGACTTGTGCAGGTGGGAGAGGGCGGAAGAGGATGGGAGAGAGGGCGGGAGAGGGCGGGAGAGGGCGGGAGAGAGGGAGGGAGAGAGGGCGGGAGAGAGGGCGGGAGAGAGGGTGGGGGAGAGGGCGGGAGAGAGGGTGGGGGAGAGGGAGGGAGAGAGGGTGGGGGAGAGGGAGGGAGAGAGGGTGGGGGAGAGGGCGGGAGAGAGGGTGGGAGAGGGAGGGAGAGAGGGTGGGGGAGAGGGCGGGAGAGAGGGTGGGAGAGGGAGGGAGAGAGGGTGGGGGAGAGGGCGGGAGAGGGAGGGAGAGAGAGGACGAGAGAGGGCGGGAGAGGGCAAGAGAGGGCGGGAGAGGGAGGGAGGGAGAGAGAGGGCGGGAGAGATAGGGCGGGAGAGAGAGGGCGGGAGAGGGCGGGAGAGGTCGGGAGAGGGCGGGAGAGGGAGGACGAGAGAGGGCGGGAGAGGGCAAGAGAGGGCGGGAGAGGGAGGGAGGGAGAGAGAGGGCGGGAGAGAGAGGGCGAGAGAGAGAGGACGGGAGAGGGCGGGAGAGGGCGGGAGAGGGCGGGAGAGGGCAGGAGAGAGAGGTCGGGAGAGAGAGGTCGGGAGAGGTCGGGAGAGGGCAGGAGAGGGAGGGAGAGAGAGGGAGAGAGAGGGCGGGAGAGGTCGGGAGAGGTCGGGAGAGGGCGGGAGAGGGCGGGAGAGGTCGGGAGAGGTCGGGAGAGGGCGGGAGAGGGCAGGAGAGAGAGGTCGGGAGAGGGCAGGAGAGGGCAGGAGAGGGAGGTCGGGAGAGGGCGGAAGAGGTCGGGAGAGGGCGGGAGAGGGCGGGAGAGGGCGGGAGAGGGCGGGAGAGAGAGGGAGAGAGAGGTCGGGAGAGGGCAGGAGAGGGCGGGAGCTGCTGGGGTGGGTGAAATAAATGCATCAGGGTTGGTGGTGAGGGTTTGCAGGAGCAAAAGGAGGCTACATCAGATTACACTAGTGCTAAGGACTATATATAGTACGCACGCACGCACGCACGCACGCACGCACGCACACACACACACACACTCTAAAGAGGATGTGCAGACAGACAGAGTGTATAGAGATAGGGGTCTTTGTTTTGTCTAGAGTATAACACCTGGTTTATCTTGCCTTTTGAACAAGCTTAGTTACCCTTCCTTTAGCATTAGTGCTTGTTCACAAGACTCTCTGTCTCTCCCGGTGTTCTGTCGCTTCCTGTCTTCTCTGCCTCTCCCGGTGTTCTGTCGCTTCCTGTCTTCTCTGTCTCTTCCTGTCTTCTCTGTCTCTTTCTGTCTCTTCTTTGTCTTCTCTGTCTCTTCCTTGTCTTCTCTGTCTCTTCCTTGTCTTCTCTGGCTCTTCCTTGTCTTCTCTGGCTCTTCCTTGTCTTCTCTGGCTCTTCCTTGTCTTCTCTGGCTCTTCCTTGTCTTCTCTGGCTCTTCCTTGTCTTCTCTGGCTCTTCCTTGTCTTCTCTGGCTCTTCATTGTCTTCTCTGGCTCTTCCTTGTCTTCTCTGGCTCTTCCTTGTCTTCTCTGGCTCTTCATTGTCTTCTCTGGCTCTTCCTTGTCTTCTCTGGCTCTTCCTTGTCTTCTCTGGCTCTTCCTTGTCTTCTCTGGCTCTTCCTTGTCTTCTCTGGCTCTTCCTTGTCTTCTCTGGCTCTTCCTTGTCTTCTCTGGCTCTTCCTTGTCTTCTCTGGCTCTTCCTTGTCTTCTCTGGCTCTTCCTTGTCTTCTCTGGCTCTTCCTTGTCTTCTCTGGCTCTTTCTTGTCTTCTCTGGCTCTTTCTGGCTCTTCCTGTCTTCTGTCTCTTCCTGTCTTCTGTCTCTTCCTGTCTTCTGTCTCTCCCTGTCTTCTGTCTCTTCCTGACTTCTCTGTCTCTCCCTGTCTCTTCCTGTCTTCTGTCCTCCCTGCCTCTTCCTGTCCTCTTTGTCTTTTCCTGACCTCTTTGTCTCTGTCTCTTCCTGTCTTCTCTCTCTCTTCCTGTCTTCTGTCTCTTCCTGTCCTCTCTGTCTCTGTCTCTTCCTGTCTTCTGTCTCTTCCTGTCCTCTCTGTCTCTGTCTCTTCCTGTCTTCTGTCTCTTCTTGTCCTCTCTGTCTCTTCCTGTCTTCTGTCTCTTCCTGTCTTCTCTGTCAATATCGGTCTCTTTCTATCCCTTTATTGTTATTCCTCTATTATTTCTGTCTTGCTCTCCACCTCTTTTTTCTCTGTCCCTCTCTCTCTCTCCATCTCTCCTTCCCTCCCTCTCATCCCTCTCTAATCATCTCTATCTAGGTGTCGTCTTATGGAGGCTATCTGCGGTATCATCTACACACTCAGACTATGAGAGGAGATGTTGTCTCTCTGCCCGCTGAAGCCTCTCGACCTGACGTCATTCTCAAGGTGCACATCCCACCACAGGGACCCCATGCTTTACACCCAAACACAATAGAATGATGTTAACGCCAAAGTAGTACTTGGTATCGTTTGAAGCGTCTGAAATAAAGTATGAAGTATGTAAACCTTGTTCCAGAGATCTGGTTCAATTCTGCAACAACAAAAAAAGAGGTGCTTGTGTCGTTTAAATGCTGTGTGTACGGTGCCTTCGGAAAGTATTCAGACCCCTTGACTTTTTCCACATTTTGTTACGTTACAGCCTTATTCTAAAATGGATTAAATCGTTTTCCCCCCTCATCAATATACACACACAATACCACATAATGACAAAGCAAAAAAATGTTTTTAGACATTTTTGCTAATAAAAAAAAGTTTTAAAAATGACCACATTTACATAAGTATTCAGACCCTTTACTCAGGACTTTGTTGAAGCACCTTTGGCAGCGATTACAGCCTCGAGTCTTCTTGGGTATGATGCTACAAGCTTGGCACATCTGTATTTGGGGAGTTTCTCTCATTTTCCTCTGCAGATCCTCTCAAGCTCTGTCAGGTTGGATGGGGAGTGTTGCTGCACATCTATTTTCAGGTCTCTCCAGAGATGTTCAATCGTGTTCAAGTCCTGGCTCTGGCTAGGTCACTCAAGGACATTACTACTTGTGTCGAAGCCACACCTGTGTTGTCTCTGCTGTGTGCTTAGGGTCATTGTCCTGTTGGAAGGTGAACCTTCACCACAGTCTGAGGTCCTGAGTGCTCTGGAGCAAGTTTTCATCAAGGATCTCTCTGTACTTTGTTCTGTTCATCTTTGCCTCGATCCTGACTAGTCTCCCAGTCCCTGCCAATGAAAAACATCCCCACAGCATGATGCTGCCACCACCATGCTTCACTGTAGAGATGGTGCCAGGTTTCCTCCAGACGTGACGCTTGGCATTCAGGCCAAAGAGTTCAATCTTGGTTTCATCAGACCAGAGAATCTTGTTTCTCATGGTCTGAGAGTCTTTAGGTGCCTTTTGGCAAACTCCAAGCGGACTGTCATGTGCCTTTAACTGAGGAGTGGCTTCCATCTGGCCGCTCTCCCATAAACGCCTGATTGGTGGAGTGCTGCAGAGATGGTTGTCCTTCTGGAAGGTTCTCCCATCTCCACAGAGGAACTCTGGAGCTCTGTCAGAGTGACCATTGGGTTCTTGGTCACCTCCCTGACCAAGGCCCTTCTCCTCCGATTGTTCAGTTTGGCCGGGCAGCCAGCTCTAGGACGAGTCTTGGTGGTTCCAAACTTATTCCATTTAAGAATGATGGAGGCCACTGAGTTCTTGGGGACCTTCAATGCTGTAGAAATGTTTTGGTACCCTTCCCCAGATCTGTGCCTCGACACAATCCTGTCTCGGAGCTCTACGCACAATTCCTTTGACCTCATGGCTTGGTTTCTGCTCTGACATGCACTGTCAACTGTGGGATCTTATATAGACAGGTGTGTGCCTTTCCAAATCGAGTCTCATAGCAAAGGGTCTGAATACTTATGTAAATAAGGTATTTCTGTTTATTATTTTTAATAAATTAGCAAACATTTCTAAAAACCATGTTTTTAGATTGATGAGGGGGGGAAAGTAATTTAGTCCATTTTAGAATAAGACTGTAAAGTAACAAAATGTGGAAAAAGTCAAAGGGTCTGAATACTTTCCAAATGCACTGTATGCCTTTCTCAGTCAACTGAGGAGCTATTCTCATTCACATTAGCTACCAGTAAGGCTGGTTAATCCCTGTTGATAATGTAGCTGTTCTCATTAACATTAGCTACCAGTAAGGCTGGTTAATCCCTGTTGATAATGTAGCTGTTCACATTAACTACCAGTAAGGCTGGTTAATCCCTGTTGATAATGTAGCTGTTCACATTAACTACCAGTAAGGCTGGTTAATCCCTGTTGATAATGTAGCTGTTCTCATTAACTACCAGTAAGGCTGGTTAATCCCTGTTGATAATGTAGCTGTTCCCATTCACATTAACTACCAGTAAGGCTGGTTAATCCCTGTTGATAATGTAGCTGTTCCCATTCACATTAACTACCAGTAAGGCTGGTTAATCCCTGTTGATAATGTAGCTATTCTCATTAACATTAGCTACCAGTAAGGCTGGTTAATCCCTGTTGATAATGTAGCTATTCTCATTAACATTAGCTACCAGTAAGGCTGGTTAATCCCTGTTGATAATGTAGCTGTTCTCATTCACATTAACTACCAGTAAGGCTGGTTAATCCCTGTTGATAATAGTTGTGCGTCTGATAATAAAGGCTGTGTGTGTGTCTCTGTGTCTCCAGGGTAACCAGATGACCCTGGTGTTTATGGAGATAGAATATTCTTCACCTGAAGAACCACACCTGGGGATAGTCCACATGGTGGAGGTAGGACACTGACCACCTGGGGATAGTCCACATGGTGGAGGAGGTACACTGACCACCTGGGGATAGTCCACATGGTGGAGGTAGGACACTGACCACCTGGGGATAGTCCACATGGTGGAGGAGGGACACTGACCACCTGGGGATAGTCCACATGGTGGAGGAGGGACACTGACCTGACCACCTGGGGATCGTCCACATGGTGGAGGAGGGACACTGACCTGACCACCTGGGGATCGTCCACATGGTGAAGGAGGGACACTGACCTGACCACCTGGGGATAGTCCACATGGTGGAGGAGGGACACTGACCTGACCACCTGGGGATAGTCCACATGGTGGAGGAGGGACACTGACCACCTGGGGATAGTCTGCATGGTGGAGGAGGGACACTGACCTGACCACCTGGGGATAGTCCACATGGTGGAGGAGGGACACTGACCACCTGGGGATAGTCCACATGGTGGAGGAGGGACACTGACCACCTGGGGATAGTCCACATGGTGGAGGAAGGACACTGACCTGACCACCTGGGGATAGTCCACATGGTGGAGGAGGGACACTGACCACCTGGGGATAGTCCACATGGTGGAGGAGGGACACTGACCTGACCACCTGGGGATAGTCCACATGGTGGAGGAGGGACACTGACCTGACCACCTGGGGATAGTCCACATGGTGGAGGAGGGACACTGACCTGACCACCTGGGGATAGTCCACTTGGTGGAGGAGGGACACTGACCTGACCACCTGGGGATAGTCCACATGGTGGAGGTAGGACACTGACCACCTGGGGATAGTCCACATGGTGGAGGAGGGACACTGACCACCTGGGGATAGTCCACATGGTGGAGGAGGGACACTGACCTGACCACCTGGGGATAGTCCACATGGTGGAGGTGGGACACTGACCACCTGGGGATAGTCCACATGGTGGAGGAGGGACACTGACCTGACCACCTGGGGATAGTCCACATGGTGGAGGAGGGACACTGACCTGACCACCTGGGGATAGTCCACATGGTGGAGGAGGGACACTGACCTGACCACCTGGGGATAGTCCACATAGTGGTGGAGGGACACTGACCTGACCACCTGGGGATAGTCCACATGGTGGAGGAGGGACACTGACCTGACCACCTGGGGATAGTCCACATGGTGGAGGAGGGACACTGACCTGACCACCTGGGGATAGTCCACATGGTGGAGGTAGGACACTGACCACCTGGGGATAGTCCACATGGTGGAGGAGGGACACTGACCTGACCACCTGGGGATAGTCCACATGGTGGAGGAGGGACACTGACCACCTGGGGATAGTCCACATGGTGGAGGTAGGACACTGACCACCTGGGGATAGTCCACATGGTGGAGGAGGGACACTGACCTGACCACCTGGGGATAGTCCACATGGTGGAGGAGGGACACTGACCACCTGGGGATAGTCCACATGGTGGAGGTAGGACACTGACCTGACCACTAGCCGATGGCCACTGACCATTAACACAGTTAATAAAGGATGTATTCAGATTGATCCAGATTCAACTCCCCATGAAACATTCTGTTGAAGTCTGTATTTCCATCTCAATATGTCTTTTCATTCATTCTTTTCATACTGCAGTATTCTGTCCTTTTGACATCTACCATCATGACATTTTATTAATTTTTTATTTTTCCTTTATTTAACTAGGCAAGTCAGTTAAGAACAAATTCTTATTTACAATGACAGCCTACCGGGGAACAGAGGGTTAACTGTCTTGTTCAGGGGCAGAACGACAGATTTTTACCTTGTCAGCTCAGAGATTCGATTTAGCAACCTTTCGGTTACTAGTCCAACGCTCTAACCACTAGGCTACCTGCCGTCATAATACCCATGCCTACTCTCACCCCCATCTCTTTCTTTACACCCCCTCCCAGGGAAGTTTCCGCCACGCCCGGACGGGGAACGTGGTGTCTAGAGAGGAACTGATGATGGTTCTGGTTGGTTTAGAGTCTCTCCAGATCAGAGCTCTCCACTCCCAGTCTGCCCACACTGTGTCGCTACGCGGGGTCGTGCTGGAGGGAGCACAGACACTGCCCACGGGACGACACGCCAACAACGTAGAGATCTGTCTCTGTCCCGCTAACTACCGGGGAGACTCCTGCCAGGTTGGTGTTCGTAATGTGTTCTAAATGTATTATTACTATGTTATTAACAGGTTAAGACTATGTTAGGACTATTTTAGGACGATGTTATGACTGGGTTGTTATTCATATGTTATTAATGTGTTATTAATAAAACATTCCTGGGTTATTACTGGGTTACTAACCATAGCCCAACAGCGTAGAGATCTGCCTCTGTCCCGCTAACTACCCGGGAGACTCCTGCCATGTTGGAATGGGTCGACTGATTAGTATCGTGTTATTACTGTGTTACTAACCCTGCCAGGTTGGAATGGGTCGACTCATTAGTATCGTGTTATTAACCCTGCCAGGTTGGAATGGGTCGACTGATTAGTATGGTGTTATTACTGTGTTACTAACCCTGCCAGGTTGGAATGGGTCGACTGATTAGTATCGTGTTATTACTGTGTTATTAACCCTGCCAGGTTGGAATGGGTCGACTGATTAGTATGGTGTTATTACTGTGTTACTAACCCTGCCAGGTTGGAATGGGTCGACTGGTTAGTATCGTGTTATTACTGTGTTAACTAACCCTGCCAGGTTGGAATGGGTCGACTGGTTAGTATCGTGTTATTACTGTGTTATTAACCCTGCCAGGTTGGAATGGGTCGACTGGTTAGTATGGTGTTATTACTGTGTTACTAACCCTGCCAGGTTGGAATGGGTCGACTGATTAGTATCGTGTTATTACTGTGTTAACTAACCCTGCCAGGTTGGAATGGGTCGACTGATTAGTATCGTGTTATTACTGTGTTAACTAACCCTGCCAGGTTGGAATGGGTGGACTGATTAGTATGGTGTTATTACTGTGTTTACTAACCCTGCCAGGTTGGAATGGGTCGACTGGTTAGTATGGTGTTATTACTGTGTTACTAACCCTGCCAGGTTGGAATGGGTCGACTGGTTAGTATGGTGTTATTACTGTGTTACTAACCCTGCCAGGTTGGAATGGGTGGACTGATTAGTATGGTGTTATTACTGTGTTTACTAACCCTGCCAGGTTGGAATGGGTCGACTGATTAGTATCGTGGTATTACTGTGTTACTAACCCTGCCAGGTTGGAATGGGTCAACTGATTAGTATCGTGTTAACTAACCCTGCCAGGTTGGAATGGGTCGACTGATTAGTATCGTGTTATTACTGTGTTACTAACCCTGCCAGGTTGGAATGGGTCGACTGATTAGTATCGTGTTAACTAACCCTGCCAGGTTGGAATGGGTCGACTGGTTAGTATCGTGTTATTACTGTGTTACTAACCCTGCCAGGTTGGAATGGGTCGACTGGTTAGTATTGTGTTATTACTGTGTTAGCTAACCCTGCCAGGTTGGAATGGGTCGACTGGTTAGTATTGTGTTATTACTGTGTTATTAACCCTGCCAGGTTGGAATGGGTCGACTGATTAGTATCGTGTTAACTAACCCTGCCAGGTTGGAATGGGTCGACTGGTTAGTATCGTGTTATTACTGTGTTACTAACCCTGCCAGGTTGGAATGGGTCGACTGGTTAGTATTGTGTTATTACTGTGTTAGCTAACCCTGCCAGGTTGGAATGGGTCGACTGGTTAGTATTGTGTTATTACTGTGTTAGCTAACCCTGCCAGGTTGGAATGGGTCGACTCATTAGTATCGTGTTATTACTGTGTTAACTAACCCTGCCAGGTTGGAATGGGTCGACTGGTTAGTATTGTGTTAACTAACCCTGCCAGGTTGGAATGGGTCGACTGGTTAGTATCGTGTTATTACTGTGTTAACTAACCCTGCCAGGTTGGAATGGGTCGACTGATTAGTATCGTGTTATTACTGTGTTACTAACCCTGCCAGGTTGGAATGGGTCGACTGGTTAGTATGGTGTTATTACTGTGTTAACTAACCCTGCCAGGTTGGAATGGGTCGACTGATTAGTATGGTGTTATTAACCCTGCCAGGTTGGAATGGGTCAACTGGTTAGTATCGTGTTAACTAACCCTGCCAGGTTGGAATGGGTCGACTGGTTAGTATCGTGTTATTACTGTGTTACTAACCCTGCCAGGTTGGAATGGGTCAACTGGTTAGTATTGTGTTATTACTGTGTTATTAACCCTGCCAGGTTGGAATGGGTCGACTGGTTAGTATTGTGTTATTACTGTGTTAGCTAACCCTGCCAGGTTGGAATGGGTCGACTGGTTAGTATGGTGTTATTACTGTGTTAGCTAACCCTGCCAGGTTGGAATGGGTGGACTGATTAGTATCGTGTTATTACTGTGTTATTAACCCTGCCAGGTCAGATCACAGCCAGCTGATTGTTTAATATACATGTGGGTACTACTGTATGTTATTACTGTGTTATTAACCCTGCCAGGTCAGACCACAGCCAGCTGATTGTTTAATATACATGTGGGTACTACTGTATGTTATTACTGTGTTATTAACCCTGCCAGGTCAGATCACAGCCAGCTGATTGTTTAATATACATGTGGGTACTACTGTATGTTATTACATTGCTGGATATCTAAATATGGATTTTTTGGAGGTTTTTACTCGAGATATCCCAACCTTATAGTTAGGTGTGATAAACAGTGATTATATGTCCACAGATTTGTCCATGCAGATAGGAATCAAGTCAGAATCTCCGTCTCAGCTGATCTCTGTCCCCCTTCTCTCCCTCACCTTCTATCTCTCCCCTGGCTCTCTCCCACCTTCTCTCTCTCCCCCACCATCTATCTCTCCCCTTGCACTCCCTCACCTTCTCTCTCCCCCTCACCTTCTATCTCTCCCCTGGCTCTCCCTCACCTTCTCTCTCTCCCTCACCTTCGATCTCTCCCCCTGCTCTCCCTCACCTTCTCTCTCTCCCTCACCTTCTATCTCTCCCCTGGCTCTCCCTCACCTTCTCTCTCTCCCTCACCTTCTCTCTCTCCCTCACCTTCTATCTCTCTCCCCCTGCTGTCCCTAACCTTCTCTCCCCCCCTCACCTTCTATCTCTCTCTCCCCTGCTGTCCCTCACCTTCTCAATCCCCCTCACCTTCTATCTCTCTCTCCCCCTGCTGTCCCTCACCTTCTCTCTCCCCCTGCTGTCCATCACCCTCCCCCTGCTCTCCTTCACCATCTCTCCCTCCCTCACCTTCGATCTCTCTCTCCCCCTGCTCTCCTTCACCCTCCCCCTGCTCTCCCTCACCATCTCTCTCTCCCTCACCTTTGATCTCTCTCTCCCCCTGCTCTCCTTCACCATCTCTCTCTCCCCCTGCTGTCCCTCACCCTCCCCCTGCTGTCCCTCACCATCTCTCTCTCCCTCACCTTCGATCTCTCTTTCCCCCCGCTCTCCTTCACCATCTCTCTCTCCCTCACCTTCGATCTCTTCTCCCCGTCCTCCTCCTTTTCCCTCCTCTCCAGCAATGTGCTCCAGGGTACTACAGAGACACTAAAGGGCTGTTCCTGGGGAAGTGTGTTCCCTGCAACTGTAATGGCCACTCTGACCAGTGTCTAGACGGGTCTGGAGTCTGTGAGGTGAGTGCTGCTTGTTTATACCAATGACAAAGATTGTTTACATCAATCGCAAAAAAAATGCAAAATGTAATTCATAGGTTACTCCTGGATGGATCAGGAAGTTGTATCACAATAAAAGATGCAGACTCTCATCTCTTTGCAATCAACTATTAATGACATTAATATTTTGGCTTTCCAGCTGAATTATAGTCAGTACTAAACACCACAATAACTGTAGTCAGTCCTATAACTGTAGTCAGTACTATAACACCACTATAACTGTAGTCAGTACTATAACACCACTATAACTGTAGTAAGTACTATAACTGTAGACAGTACTATAACTGTAGTCAGTACTATAACACCACTATAACTGTAGTCATTACTATAACTGTAGTCGGTACTATAACTGTAGTCAGTACTATAACACCACTATAACTGTAGTCATTACTATAACTGTAGTCAGTACTATAACTGTAGTCAGTACTATAACACCACTATAACTGTAGTCAGTACTATAACTGTAGTCAGTACTATAACACCACTATAACTGTAGACAGTACTATAACTGTAGTCAGTACTATAACACCACTATAACTGTAGTCAGTACTATAACTGTAGTCGGTACTATAACTGTAGTCAGTACTATAACACCACTATAACTGTAGTCATTACTATAACTGTAGTCAGTACTATAACTGTAGTCAGTACTATAACTGTAGTCAGTACTATAACACCACTATAACTGTAGTCAGTACTATAACTGTAGTCAGTACTACAACACCACTATAACTGTAGTCAGTACTATAACTGTAGTCAGTACTATAACACCACTATAACTGTAGTCAGTACTATAACTGTAGTCAGTACTATAACTGTAGTCAGTACTATAACTGTAGTCATGCTATAACAACACTTTAACTGTAGTCAGGACTATAACACCACTATAACTGTAGTCAGTACTATAACTGTAGTCAGCACTATAACTGTAGTCAGTACTATAACTGTAGTCAGCACTATAACTGTAGTCAGTACTATAACTGTAGTCAGTTCTATAACACCACTATAACTGTAGTCAGTACTATAACTGTAGTCAGTACTATAACTCCACTATAACTGTAGTCAGTACTATAACACCACTATAACTGTAGTCAGTACTGTAACTGTAGTCAGTACTATAACTGTAGTCAGTCAGTACTATAACACCACTATAACTGTAGTCAGTACTATAACTGTAGTCAGTACTATAACTGTAGTCAGTACTATAACACCACTATAACTGTAGTCAGTACTATAACTGTAGTCAGTACTATAACTGTAGTCAGTACTATAACTCCACTATAACTGTAGTCAGTACTATAACACCACTAGAACTGTAGTCAGTACTATAACACCACTAGAACTGTAGTCAGTACTATAACACCACTTTAACTGTAGTCAGTACTATAACTGTAGTCAGTACTATAACTGTAGACAGTACTATAACACCACTATAACTGTAGTCATTACTATAACTGTAGTCGGTACTATAACTGTAGTCAGTACTATAACACCACTATAACTGTAGTCAGTACTATAACTGTAGTCAGTACTATAACACCACTATAACTGTAGTCATTACTATAACTGTAGTCGGTACTATAACTGTAGTCAGTACTATAACACCACTATAACTGTAGTCAGTACTATAACTGTAGTCAGTACTATAACTGTAGTCAGTACTATAACACCACTATAACTGTAGTCAGTACTATAACTGTAGTCAGTACTATAACACCACTATAACTGTAGTCAGTACTATAACACCACTATAACTGTAGTCAGTACTATAACTGTAGTCAGTACTCTAACTGTAGTCAGTACTATAACACCACTATAACTGTAGTCAGTACTATAACTGTAGTCAGTACTATAACACCACTATAACTGTAGTCGGTACTATAACACCACTATAACTGTAGTCAGTACTATAACTGTAGGCAGTACTATATCACCACTATAACTGTAGTCAGTACTATAACTGTAGTCAGTACTATAACACCACTATAACTGTAGTCAGTACTATAACTGTAGTCAGTACTATAACACCACTATAACTGTAGTCAGTACTATAACTGTAGTCAGTACTATAACACCACTATAACTGTAGTCAGTACTATAACTGTAGTCAGTACTACAACACCACTATAACTGTAGTCAGTACTATAACTGTAGTCAGTACTATAACTGTAGTCAGTACTATAACTGTAGTCATGCTATAACAACACTTTAACTGTAGTCAGGACTATAACACCACTATAACTGTAGTCAGTACTATAACTGTAGTCAGCACTATAACTGTAGTCAGTACTATAACTGTAGTCAGCACTATAACTGTAGTCAGTACTATAACTGTAGTCAGTTCTATAACACCACTATAACTGTAGTCAGTACTATAACTGTAGTCAGTACTATAACTGTAGTCAGTACTATAACTCCACTATAACTGTAGTCAGTACTATAACACCACTATAACTGTAGTCAGTACTGTAACTGTAGTCAGTACTATAACTGTAGTCAGTCAGTACTATAACACCACTATAACTGTAGTCAGTACTATAACTGTAGTCAGTACTATAACTGTAGTCAGTACTATAACACCACTATAACTGTAGTCAGTACTATAACTGTAGTCAGTACTATAACTGTAGTCAGTACTATAACTCCACTATAACTGTAGTCAGTACTATAACACCACTAGAACTGTAGTCAGTACTATAACACCACTAGAACTGTAGTCAGTACTATAACACCACTTTAACTGTAGTCAGTACTATAACTGTAGTCAGTACTATAACTGTAGTCAGTACTATAACACCACTATAGCCTCTGGGAACATCATCATGGCTGACAGACTGTTTTAAATACTGCCTCTGGGAACTGAAATTGGGATGTTCTCCAAGTTTATGACTCAAAGAATCATTCATATATTACCAAACAAATCATTGTGTTTTAATGTCTGTGTTTTGTTAGGTTAGGTGTATCATGTATATGTTGTTTCTCTCAGAACTGTCAACACAACAGGGCTGGAGACCACTGTGAGAAATGTCAAGGTGGTTTCCATGGTAACAACTCTTTAGATGGACAAACCCTCTCCTGTGACACCTGCCCCTGTCCTCTGCAGGTGTTTTCCAACAAGTCAGTAACCTCTCCTTTCCTCTCCTCTCCTCTCCTCTTTTCTACCACTGTCCTCTGCAGGTGTCCTCCAACAAGTCAGTAACCTCTCCTTTCCTCTCCTCTCCTCTCCTCTTTTCTACCCCTGTCCTCTGCAGGTGTCCTCCAACAAGTCAGTAACCTCTCATTTCCTCTCCTCTTTTCTACCCCTGTCCTCTGCAGGTGTCCTCCAACAAGTCAGTAATCTCTCCTTTCCTCTCCTCTCCTCCTCTTTTCTACCCCTGTCCTCTGCAGGTGGCCTTCAACAAGTCAGTAACCTCTCCTTCCCTCTCCTCTCATAGATCCTCTCTTTGCTCAGCTGTTACGTATTGTAGAAACTGTAGATTGTTTTTGTCTCTGACTACACCTCCTGGCTGCTACCTCTTCTCTCCTGTGTAGTTTTGCAGTGGGCTGTGTGGAGAAACTCAACAGGATGCAGTGTCTGTGTATCCCTGGCTACGCTGGGCCCCAGTGTCAAAGGTCAGTAGTCCATTCAATGATGAAATCAGCTTCACTATATAACAATCTTGCCATGTGTACACACGTTGAACCAACAGTGAAGAGAGCAGTTTATGAAAAAAAGTCTCATACTTCATTTGTTTGATGACCTTAACAAACACACCTGTGTCCAATTCACGCGCTGACTCCTCCTCCTCCTGTCTCTACCCTCCTTCAGGTGTGCTCCCGGTTTCTACGGCAACCCCATGGTTATTGGCAGCGCGTGCCAGCCCTGCCATTGCCATGGCAACACGGACCCCAACATGCTGTTCAGCGACTGTGACGGGCTGACGGGCGAGTGTCACAGCTGCATGCACAACACCGCCGGGACGCACTGCGAGATCTGTGGCCCTGGTTTCCACGGTGACGCCGTCACTGCCAAGAACTGCACCAGTAAGACCAACCGGCCCGGTCGGACGATACACACACACACACACACACACACACACACACACACACACACACACACACACACACTTGAGCACACGGATGTGCATATGCAAACACACACATACATACACACACACACACACACACACACACACACACACACACACACACACACACACACACTTGAGCACACACTTGAGCACACAGATGTGCATATGCAAACACACACACACACACACACACACACACACACACACACACACACACTTGAGCACACGGATGTGCATATGCAAACACACACACACACACACACATACACACACAGGTCTGTACGTTTTTAATGCACGTTCAAACACACATACACACACACACATCCATACCATCTCTAGCCTAATCTCAGTTTACATAGCCTCTCACTTCCACCAAATGTATTTCTCTTTAATCCAGGAAGTCTCAAAAAACTAGTTATGTTTTCACCACAAGGTCTTAACCTCATACTAATAACTTGTTAGGATTAACAAATCACTTCCTCTGCGTGAGACGGTTTCCAGTCAGTAGTCTCTGCAATTATCTCCCCGTCTCTCTCTTATTTACCCAGGATGCAACTGCTCTCCCTGTGGCACAGCTTCGTGTGACCGTCACACAGGACAATGTCAATGTAAACAAGGTGTGACCGGACCACACTGTGACCGCTGCCAGGTACGTACTGAACTCAGTTATCATCAGAGACCGTGACCCCTGCCAGGTACGTACTGAACTCAGTTATCATCAGAGACCGTGACCCCTGTCAGGTACGTACTGAACTCAGTTATCATCAGAGACCGTGACCCCTGTCAGGTACGTACTGAACTCAGTTATCATCAGAGACCGTGACCCCTGTCAGGTACGTACTGAACTCAGTTATCATCAGAGACCGTGACCCCTGTCAGGTACGTACTGAACTCAGTTATCATCAGAGACCGTGACCCCTGCCAGGTACGTACTGAACTCAGTTATCATCAGAGACCGTGACCCCTGTCAGGTACGTACTGAACTCAGTTATCATCAGAGACCGTGACCCCTGCCAGGTACGTACTGAACTCAGTTATCATCAGAGACCGTGACCCCTGCCAGGTATGTACTGAACTCAGTTATCATCAGAGACCGTGACCCCTGTCAGGTACGTACTGAACTCAGTTATCATCAGAGACCGTGACCCCTGCCAGGTACGTACTGAACTCAGTTATCATCAGAGACTGTGACCCCTGCCAGGTACATACTGAACTCAGTTATCATCAGAGACCGTGACCCCTGTCAGGTACGTACTGAACTCAGTTATCATCAGAGACCGTGACCCCTGTCAGGTACATACTGAACTCAGTTATCATCAGAGACCGTGACCCCTGCCAGGTACATACTGAACTCAGTTATCATCAGAGACCGTGACCCCTGTCAGGTACGTACTGAACTCAGTTATCATCAGAGACCGTGACCCCTGCCAGGTACGTACTGAACTCAGTTATCATCAGAGACCGTGACCCCTGTCAGGTACGTACTGAACTCAGTTATCATCAGAGACCGTGACCCCTGCCAGGTAAGTACTGAACTCAGTTATCATCAGAGACCGTGACCCCTGTCAGGTACGTACTGAACTCAGTTATCATCAGAGACCGTGACCCCTGTCAGGTACATACTGAACTCAGTTATCATCAGAGACCGTGACCCCTGCCAGGTACGTACTGAACTCAGTTATCATCAGAGACCGTGACCCCTGTCAGGTACGTACTGAACTCAGTTATCATCAGAGACCGTGACCCCTGTCAGGTACGTACTGAACTCAGTTATCATCAGAGACCGTGACCCCTGTCAGGTACGTACTGAACTCAGTTATCATCAGAGACCGTGACCCCTGTCAGGTACGTACTGAACTCAGTTATCATCAGAGACCGTGACCCCTGTCAGGTACGTACTAAACTCAGTTATCATCAGAGACCGTGACCCCTGTCAGGTACGTACTGAACTCAGTTATCATCAGAGACCGTGACCCCTGTCAGGTACGTACTAAACTCAGTTATCATCAGAGACCGTGACCCCTGTCAGGTACGTACTGAACTCAGTTATCATCAGAGACCGTGACCCCTGCCAGGTACGTACTGAACTCAGTTATCATCAGAGACCGTGACCCCTGTCAGGTACGTACTGAACTCAGTTATCATCAGAGACCGTGACCCCTGTCAGGTACGTACTGAACTCAGTTATCATCAGAGACCGTGACCCCTGCCAGGTACGTACTGAACTCAGTTATCATCAGAGACCGTGACCCCTGTCAGGTACGTACTGAACTCAGTTATCATCAGAGACCGTGACCCCTGTCAGGTACGTACTAAACTCAGTTATCATCAGAGACCGTGACCCCTGTCAGGTACGTACTGAACTCAGTTATCATCAGAGACCGTGACCCCTGTCAGGTACGTACTAAACTCAGTTATCATCAGAGACCGTGACCCCTGTCGGGTACGTACTGAACTCAGTTATCATCAGAGACCGTGACCCCTGTCAGGTACGTACTGAACTCAGTTATCATCAGAGACCGTGACCCCTGTCAGGTACGTACTGAACTCAGTTATCATCAGAGACCGTGACCCCTGTCAGGTACGTACTAAACTCAGTTATCATCAGAGACCGTGACCCCTGTCAGGTACGTACTGAACTCAGTTATCATCAGAGACCGTGACCCCTGCCAGGTACGTACTGAACTCAGTTATCATCAGAGACCGTGACCCCTGTCAGGTACGTACTGAACTCAGTTATCATCAGAGACCGTGACCCCTGTCAGGTACATACTGAACTTCATGTCTATCTAACCTCACAGTACTGACTTGGTCCAAACACCCTCAGTACTTTTAGTTTAGACTACTTATATCATTACACTCACCTGACTGTCCTTCAGTCAATCAAGTCATTCACAGTAGCTGACTGTCGTTCAGTCAAGGTCTTGGCCTGCTGTCTATGTCCTCTCCTCATTGGGCTCCCGAGTGGCGCAGCGGTCTAAGGCACTGCCGTCACAGTGTTTGGGGCATCACTACAGACCCTGGTTCGATTCCAAGTTGTATCACAACTGGCCGTGATTGGTAGTCCCATAGGGCCGCGCACAATTGGCCCAGCGTCGTTCGGGTTAGGCCGGGGGGGTTGGCCGCCATTGTAAATAAGAATTTGTTCTTAACTGACTTGCCCAGTTAAATAAAGGTTCAATAAAAACAATTGTTTGTGTTTTTCCAACAGGACGGTGCGTTTGGCTATGATTCGTGCTCCGGGTGTCGTCGGTGTGACTGTGACGCGGCGGCGGCGGCCCAGGTCCAACCGTGTGACCCCAGGAGCGGGTCGTGTGCCTGCCAACCAGGGATCAGTGGACCTAACTGTCGCCAGTGTGCCCCTGGGTACTGGGACTACAGCCCCGAGGGATGCAGGAGTGAGTTAAACCACAGAGAGAAGATGGTGATAATGCCAACAGACGGGAACTCTGGCTGACTAACAGCGGACATATACCCTGCTCCCACCCCCCCCAATGAACATTTATCATTGTTACAGTTGTAAATATGCATATATTATTATTTTATTATTATTAGTTTCAATAGTTTGTTTTCGTCTGCACCTTCAATGGATTGTTGATGGCTAACTAAATTTGTATGTTTTTTTTTCTCCAATATTTACTAAGTTTTAAAAAGAAAGATTAAAAAAAAAAGGTATTGCTTCTCTTGCTGTTCCCCGTGGTCCTCTAACAGATAGTTAGAATGACTTCTGTTTTCTTCCCCGTGTGTTCAGAGTGTCAGTGTAAGCACGGCCGCTGTGACCCTCGAACAGGGGAGTGTCACTGTGGAGAAGGCCTAACAGGCAAACAGTGTGACAGCTGTTCCCATAGATACAGTGTTCCTGTACAACACGGACATGATATGACCTGTGAACGTGAGTAGTGACCTAGACAACGGGGGGGGGGGGGGGACTAAGGAGAGGCTGAAATGAGCTGCTGGTATCTGAAAAATATCAGATTATAGCTTCCTGAAGACGTTAAGGGAGGACATTTTGACGTTTCAGCAGCGACCTGCAAACACAGTGCTATGATATGGACGTGATAAGAGTGTGTGTGTGTGTGTGTGTGTGTGTGTGTGTGTGTGTGTGTGTGTGTGTGTGTGTGTGTGTGTGTGTGTGTGTGTGTGTGTGTGTGTGTGATGATGTGTGTCTTGTCTGTGTCCTTGCAGCATGTGACAGCTGTGTTGTAGTCCTGTTGAAGGATCTGGACGGTATGAATGACAACTTTGGCTCAGTGGCTCATCAGCTGATCAACATGGGCGTCTCCTCTATCCCCTGGGCTCGGCTAAACAACCTCAGCAGATCCGTGAACGATATCGCTGTGAGTACATAAACACTGAATACTCACACTCTTCACAAAGCAACACCCTATTTCTACTTCTTCTAACTCCTTCTCCGGGCAGTGTACTCACCGACAGTACCTCTGTTACCCAGAATGCCTTAGAGAACTACAGCAATACTCTGGATGAGAGCAGTAATAGAGTGGACATGTTGGAGGGAGAGTTCATCAACATCAATTCAGACATCAATGACCTGGAGGGGAAGGTGGTGACCATTTCTCTAAGTTTTCTCTCTCTGTCTCTCTGTCTCTCTGTCTCTCTGTCTCTCTGTCTCTCTGTCTCTCTGTCTCTCTGTCTCTCTGTCTCTCTCTCTCTCTCAAAACATATGCATTCATTTTCAATTCCTTATTTGTTACAGTCAACTACTCCAAAACTACTGTTCAGTAATTCACGCAGTGGTGTATCCGCCCAGTATAAGTTAGGCACTAAGGTTGACTGTAACATCCAACAGTATGTTGAATTGATGTAATGTCGTCCTCCGGCCAGGTGGGGGCGACAGCAGACAAAGCAAACACTCTGGAGGACAGCGGCACTAACACCCATCAGAGAGCCCAGGACCTGCTCTCACACATCAAGAGCATCATGGGAGATGTGAAAGGTAGGTGTATAGAGCTCACCAGCTAGTCGTCCTAATCCCCAAACCGACCTAAGTGAAAAATCTGTCCATGTGCCTTTGAGCAAAGGGCTCTTAACCCCGTTTGATCAGGATAAGAGCGTCTGGTCAATGTCAAATGTGTTTGTTTTGTATTACATAAACGCTTTAAAATTCCCAAAAAGTGACGTTAGCTGATGATGATGTCATAGAACAAACCATATAAGATCTCCTAAAATCAACTAAGATCACCTAAGATCACCTAAGATCACCTAAGATCACCTAAGATCACCTAAGATCACCTAAGATCACCTAAGATCACCTAAAATCAACTAAGATCACCTAAGATCAACTAAGATCAACTAAGATCACCTAAGATCAACTAAGATCACCTAAGATCACCTAAGATCACCTAAGATCACCTAAGATCACCTAAGATCACCTAAGATCACCTAAGATCACCTAAAATCACCACAGACCTTATTTTCTGCGTTTATCCAAAAACCACATTCATTTCGCCATGGGCTTTGAGCATGGCGAAAAGACGCCTTTACTATTGCTCTCTGTAGACATTAATGTATAGAGAACCTCTCTTAAAGGCCTCTAAGAATTGTCCCTCCCTGTGAAACATCTACGGCCCTGGAGCCATCACCTGAGCTCATATTGTACATCTGAATCGTCTGATGTCTTATTTGGTTGTTATGAAGTGTATCCATTAAACACAAGGACTGATTGTTACTCTACAGATGTATATATTTGGTTGATCAGAGTTGTCTCATCCATCCCTCATTAGGTTGGGTAGTAACGGATTACATGTAATGGGATTACGTAATCCCATTACAAAAATCACCCCAGATTTTGGGGGATTTAATCTTTATTTAACTTGGCAAGTCAGTTAAGAACAAATTCTTATTTTACAATGACGGCCAAACCCGGACGCCGCCCTATGGGACTCCCAATCACGGCCGGATGTGATACAGCCTCGATTCAAACCAGGGACTGTAGTGACGCCTCTTGCAGTGAGATGCAGTGCCTTAGACCGCCCCTGCGCCACTCACTATGATTACTTTGGAAAAGTAAGTTACAGTAGTTACAGTAACAATCTCAAAAACAGCTGATTACGTTCCTATTTTTGATTTTTTTTAAATTGCCTAGTAGTCGAACCCCAAATTCAAGACAATCATCATAATATCTGGAATCGTGCATTCCTGCTTGAACACTAGAATAAACAATGTATTTATTGATTCATACCGTTTTTGTACTTTATCATTTGTTCTATAGCGTGACCCCCACGGTGTGGAGCAACCAAATCATGGGCTGGTGCCACCCACTGAACGTGTTATTACGGAGCCCTGTGACTCTTACACATAGAATATAACGTGTTTATTACAGAGCCCTGTGACTCTTACACATAGAATATAACGTGTTATTTCGGAGCCCTGTGACTCTTACACATAGAATATAACGTGTTATTATGGAGCCCTGTGACTTTTACACATAGAATATAAGGTGTTATTATGGAGCCCTGTGACTCTTACACATAGAATATAACGTGTTATTATGGAGCCCTGTGACTTTTACACATAGAATATAACGTGTTATTATGGAGCCCTGTGACTCTTACACATAGAATATAACGTGTTATTATGGAGCCCTGTGACTTTTACACATAGAATATAACGTGTTTATTACGGAGCCCTGTGACTCTTACACATAGAATATAACGTGTTATTACGGAGCCCTGTGACTCTTACACATAGAATATAACGTGTTTATTACGGAGCCCTGTGACTCTTACACATAGAATATAACGTGTTTATTACGGAGCCCTGTGACTCTTACACATAGAATATAACGTGTTTATTACGGAGCCCTGTGACTCTTACACATAGAATATAACGTGTTATTATGGAGCCCTGTGACTCTTACACATAGAATATAACGTGTTATTACGGAGCCCTGTGACTCTTACACATAGAATATAACGTGTTATTATGGAGCCCTGTGACTCTTACACATAGAATATAACGTGTTTATTACGGAGCCCTGTGACTCTTACACATAGAATATAACGTGTTATTATGGAGCCCTGTGACTCTTACACATAGAATATAACGTGTTTATTACGGAGCCCTGTGACTCTTACACATAGAATATAACGTGTTATTATGGAGCCCTGTGACTCTTACACATAGAATATACAGACCTAATGTTGCAGTAGAACCATACGGGTCTGAATCAGACTATATATATAATATATATATATATATATAGACCATACAACAGAAACTGAGTGACATAGACTGACCAGGTGAATCCAGGTGAAAGCTATGATCCCTTATTGATGTCACTTGTTAAATCCACTTCAATCAGTGTAGATGAAGGGGGAGGAGACAGGTTAAATAAGGAATTTTTAAGCCTTGAGACATGGATTGTGTATGTGTGCCATTCAGAGGGTGAACGGGCAAAACAAAATATTGAAGTGCCTTTTAACGGGGTAGTAGGTGCCAGACGCACCGGTTTGTGTGAAGAACTGCAACCCTGCTGGGTTTTTCACGCTCAACAGTTTCCAGTGTGTATCAAGAATGGTCCACCACCCAAAGGACATCCAGCCAACTTGACACAACTGTGGGAAGCATTGGATTGGAGTCAACATGGGCCATCATTCCTGTGGAACGCTTTCCACACCTTGTATTCCATTCCCCAACGAACTGATGCTGTTCCGGTGGCATAAGGGAGTGCAACTCAGTATCAGAAAGGTGTTCCTAATGTTTTTTACACTCCGTGTCTATAATATAGATGTTGTCTTTCTCTCTTACTCGCTCTCTCTCGCTCTCTCTCGCTCTCTCTCTCGCTCTCTCTCTCTCTCTCGCTCTCGCTCTCTCTCTCGCTCTCTCTCTCGCTCTCTCTCTCGCTCTCTCTCTCGCTCTCTCTCTCGCTCTCTCTCTCTCTCTCTCTCTCTCTCTCTCTCTCTCTCTCTCTCGCTCTCGCGCTCTCTCGCTCTCGCGCTCTCTCGCTCTCGCTCTCTCTCGCTCTCTCTCGCTCTCTCTCGCTCTCTCTCGCTCTCTCTCGCTCTCTCTCGCTCTCTCTCGCTCTCTCTCACTCTCTCTCACTCTCTCTCACTCTCTCTCACTCTCTCTCTTTCGCTCTCTCTGCCTATCCAGACCTCATGCTGCAGGCAAAACGTACGGGTCTGAAGGAGACTAAAGTGGAGCAGGAGGAGGAAGACCTCTCTGAGAAGATACAGCAGGTGGAGGCCATGCTGAGAGAGATGAGATTCAAGAGCTGTGTCGGCCAGAAGAAGATAGCCGACAGAGAGCTGTCCGAGGCTGAGAAACGTCAGTCATACTCTTAGAAATAGAATTACTAGAGCGGGAATCTCTATTCAAAGTCAATGATCTCTGATAGGTGGTCATTTTGAGTGTACCTATCCATAACCAGGAAGTGTACCTATCCATAACCAGGAAGTGCACCTATCCATAACCAGGAAGTGCACCTATCCATAACCAGGAAGTGCACCTATCCATAACTAGGAAGTGCACCTATCCATAACCAGGAAGTGTACCTATCCATAACCAGGAAGTGCACCTATCCATAACCAGGAAGTGCACCTATCCATAACCAGGAAGTGCACCTATCCATAACCAGGAAGTGTACCTATCCATAACCAGGAAGTGCACCTATCCATAACCAGGAAGTGCACCTATCCATAACCAGGAAGTGCACCTATCCATAACCAGGAAGTGCACCTATCCATAACTAGGAAGTGCACCTATCCATAACCAGGAAGTGTACCTATCCATAACCAGGAAGTGCACCTATCCATAACCAGGAAGTCCTATGTTTTTTCGTATGGAGGGTGTGACGCAATTGTGGAGCCTCTGGAGGCATGCAGAGGCCAAAATCAAGCTCCTTACCGCATCGCCCGTGCGCCTCTCAAACTTCAGCTATATTGGTTGACAGTAGGTGGGGGGGGGGGGGGGAGGTAAATGCCGTACGACCACTTCAGACGTCGGATTGACCACACAAATCCTTTTAGTCACACATCTGTCCATACGAGACATATTGCTGTAGTGTTTTGTATTCAGGACGTTAGGAGGAGACCTTCTGATTGTAAAACTAAAGGTGTGTTTCTCTCTCTCTCTCTCTCTCTAGTGCTGGAGAAGGTGAAAGACCAGCTGGTGAGTCGTGTGGTGGAGAACGAGGGCTTGGACAAGAACATCAGGGAGCGTCTGGAGAAGTTCCATGACCAGCTGATGGACCTGAGGGACGCTCTGAACCAGGCAGTTTACAACACGGCCGTCGCCTCCGATTCTAACGCTGTTAATGAGAAGAGGCTGGAGGACTGCCAGGTAACACAGACATGCAGAGATGTACACACACACACACACACACACACACACACACACACACACACACACACACACGTGTTTTTCTATCCGTGTTAGATCCTCACTTTCCTAGTGTACACACACAAACTGAAAGACACACACATAGTGTGAACACACACACATACACACACTCACACACACACACACAGAAAGACACACACACACACACACACACACAGAAAGAGACACACACAGACACACTGAAAGACACATGTACACTGCATGCAGTGAACACACACACACACACACACACACACACACACACACACACACACACACACACACACACACTCACTGAAAGACACACACACATACTGAAAGACACATACACAGAAATACACACCCACCCACACACACACACACACACACACACTGAAAGACACACACACACACACACTGAAAGACACACACACTGAAAGACACACACACACACACACTGAAGACACGCACACACACACACACTGAAAGACACACACACTGAAAGGCACACCCACACACACACACACACACACACTGAAAGACACACACACACACACACACACACACACTGAAAGACACACACTGAAAGACACACACACACACACACT